>NW_010511419.1:0-3285 GCF_000687285.1 Phaethon lepturus
GAAGAGCTTATAGCCATCCATTGCAGCACTAGGTTAGTCAGGCAGGACTTGCCCTTAGTAAAGCCATGCTGGCTGTGTCAAATCACCTCCCTATTCTCCATGTGTCTTAGCATAGCTTCTAGGAGGATCTGTTCCATGATCTTCCCAGGCACAGAGGTGAGGCTAACAGGTCAGTAGTTCCCAGGGTCCTCCTTGAGACCCTTTTTAAAAATGGGTGCAATGTTTCCCCTTTTCCAGTCACAGGGGACTTCACCTGACTGCCAGGACTTTTCAAATATCATGGAGAGTGGCTTTGTAATTACATCAAACAATTCCCTGAGGACTCTGGGATGCATCTCGTCAGGTCCCATAGACATGTATGTTCAGGTTCCTCATAATAAAACAATATCATCTCCCTGAGATTTTATGGTGATTTAATATTGCTTTCTTATTTGTTACCCAGTTTTCTCTGCTGAGCAGTATGTACTTAGCAGCTGTTATTCTGTTTAGCTCTTCCAGCTGTTTTGCCTGGCTACTGTATTGTAATACCATTTAGAATCCCATCTCTGCTGCATTGCTGGCGTGCATTCAGGTTTTTTTTCCCAACTCTGAACTGAAAGAATTCATTGATATCTTCCTAAATATTCTACACAAGTTGGAACATGCCTACATACTAATGTAGACCAAAAACATCAGATAGATGTGTTTTAAAAATAATAATTTTTTGCATTTTATTTTATAAATTTCTGCTACTTTGAGGAATTCAGGAATACAATCTTGCTTCCTTTTCTTAGTGGAAGACTTGTATGTTTTAAAGGTAGTGAAAGGTAGGCCAGGAAGATTTCACTGAAAACAAATTAAATCAGACAGGCCAATATACAGACTTAAAACCACTGTCCACTTATGTTCTTTCTTCAGATTTGAGCAATAATCCACCTGTTTCCTTATAAAAATCCTTGTATGTATGTATACATGCACACAAAGCAGTCAGGCCATCATAGAGAGTGATAGGCTGCAGTACAGTTCAGGGAGTCATAAATGCATGCCAACTGGTAATACTCAAATACAAAACCAAAAAACACCCTCGTATGAACATGATTCAGTCAAACTGCATAGTACTGCAAGGTGGTCCTTTTTTATAAGTGTGCTTCGTGATGTTCCCAGGCACAGAGGTGAGGCTGACAGGTTGGTGGTTCCCAGTGTCCGGGAAGGGAAGGGAAGGGAAGGGAAGGGAAGGGAAGGGAAGGGAAGGGAAGGGAAGGGAAGGGAAGGGAAGGGAAGGGAAGGGAAGGGAAGGGAAGGGAAGGGAAGGGAAGGGAAGGGAAGGGAAGGGAAGGGAAGGGAAGGGAAGGGAAGGGAAGGGAAGGGAAGGGAAGGGAAGGGAAGGGAAGGGAAGGGATAAAACTCTTATGGATGAACAAAGGAAGATTCATGTTTAAGAATATCCAAGACTTTGTCACCCTCTGAAGAAATAGAAAAGCTATTAGCTGTTAGTTATGTCCCTCTAATTATGCCTGTGTTGCTATAGCTTAGGTGGCAAGAAGTTGTTATAACAAGCTACCACCATTTATATTTTGACCGCAGTTCCAAGCAAATTCACAAGATGGCAAAGACTGAAGGGTTCTTTAACCTCTAGGTGTTTCTTATTTTCCCTATTCAACATACTTTGGAGAACAATAAGATAATTGAGGTTGAAAAGCCTGGGAGGAAGATTAGCTGTGATCTCATGATCAGACCAGGTCACTCAGAGCTTTATCCAGATGAGTTTTGAAGACCTTGGGGGTGCATATGGCATAACATCTCCACACTTCTGCTCCACCGCTGGACTGTCCTTTTGAGGAAAACATTTCACCTGATACTCAGTTTAAACCTTTCTTGTTTCAGTTTATGTCTGTTGTCTCTTGTCCTCCTGCTATAAACAGCTGTGAAGAACCTAGCTACACCTCCTTGATCTCCTCCCCAGAGGTGCTGATGGTAAGTGTCTCTGAAGCCAAATCTTCTCCAGGCTGAACAAGTCCTGGTCCCACACTATCTCCCTGCAAGGCCTGTTCTCCGGTCCCTGTCCACCTTCTTTGTCCTCCACAGAACTCTGTCCAGTTCATCAATGTCTTTCCTGTATGGAGGGGGCCAAACTGGACACAGCACCTGGATGTGGTCTAGTGAGCACTCAGGAAAGGGAAGTAGCTACCTCTCTCAACCTATTGGCCTTGCTCCTGTTCACACACCCCAAGATGTTGTTGGCCTTCTCTATTGCCAGAGCACACTGCTAGCTCATGTTCACTCACAATTTTTATTTTAACATTGAGAGGAAAAATCAAATTATCATAAAAGTGCAGTGAATAATGTAATTCAGTGTATTGTTTAACTTCAGTAATAAAGAGGAAGATCAAGTTTGTCTGTGTACATTTGACTGTATGTGTACCTTATCACGCTGCCCTGTTTAGAATGACAAATGGATATAATATTATTATGAAATAGTCTATCTGCCTGAGGGACAATAACTTCTAGTCTTATATTCTGGAAATTTTGAAGTTATTTTGTCCTGAGATTACTCTTCATATAGGAAGGCTGTTGAATGTTACATGAATTACAATCATTAAATATCAGCTCAGTCTGGAATATTTTAAATGCAATATATCAAAAGAAATATACCCTAAAACTACGCTTTGAAAAGTACACCTTAATGTCCTTCAGGCTAGCCAGGGTATGGAATAATTTGTTACTCATGTTGAAAACAATTTGACAATTCTTGTCTTAACCAAAAGTAGCATGAAAAAAATAAGAAGGTAAAGCCATGAATTAAACATTGTTTTAACGATCTTAGTTCTGGCAGAACTCAATCTGCTTTCCAGCCCTTAACACTACATGGAAACTGGGAGTATTATTTAAGAACAGTAAATACTACCATAAAATGTTCTAATGTGAGTAACAATAAAGTCAAAGCCCATTTGAAAATAATTCTCTTTTTAGATCCCTTTCCAATGAGTAAGGACTGAGAGCTTTCTAATTTTATATTTCTTCTGTGTGTGTATTTCTGTATGTACATATACGTATTTTGTGTATTTGCAGTATATGTATGTAATTCACTGTGTGGTAGCTACTTACTGTTTTTATAATCTCAAACAAAAGGTACTGTGGAAAGGATTATGTAAATACAAATGTACAGAAGATTCCTCAAATAAACTGAAAATAAGAACATTTTCATTTTTGTAAGGAAAACTCTTTCCTTCAGTGTGCTTATGGGTTAATGCAGAGGGTTATTGCCTAACAACCACACAGCAGTCAAATCTCATCACCTTCAGCAGG
>NW_010511419.1:3316-26776 GCF_000687285.1 Phaethon lepturus
ATTTATGGTTTAATCTTACATGCAAGCATATTAAATTAGTATTACTCATCAGAACTCACTTATTAATAAAACAAGCTGAATTAGCCACCGGAGAATCATATTTGGAAATTCAATGACAATTTTACATTTTTAATAAAGGCTCAGAAATATTATTGTGGAGCAGGTGGTATGAAGAAATGTGGTCAAATTTGACATTCATTAATAATTGAAGTGTGGAACGTGACAGAGGTGAAAATTGATATTGATTTTTTCCCCTCTAATATTTGGATGAGTTCTGAAAAGTAAATAAAATGAGATAACAAGACATACCAAGTCACCCTGATTTCTTTGATCACCCCTCCCTGTATGTACACATATATATCACTATTTTCCCTATCATGTTTTTGAATAATTCAACACCCATAGTCTTTCCAGTTCAATGCATTATAAAACACACTCAAGCTGAGTTTCAATCATATTAGACTGAAAGCTGAATTTTTTATGAAGGATTATTTAAAACAAAATGTGTCTTGAGCCCTACAGTCTCTGAAACCAAACAATCCTGAGAGTTCAGTGAAGAAATGTCAACACTGTGGAGAATTTTTCGATTCAAAAAATTAAAGGAATCCTGTTTGATGTATATTAACCATATCAATATTAACAACCTTCTGTTGGATTTCAGAAGTGATATGAGGGTGGCAGTATTATCAGGCTTGTATTTTAACTAGTTGTGAAAACTCTGAAATACTTCTACTCATGCAGAACTTGACCTGCCTTTGAGACAGCTCCAACAGCACTCCTACTGATTTCAGTAATGCCAATCTACAGGTTCAGTTGAGTTTAGCCTCATTGAACTCCAAGCATGCAAGGAAGGCCACCAGCCTCTGCTGACCAAACTCCAGTGCACTGTAGGTATCTCCATGGGGTATTTTCTGCAAGATTTACACGTCTATTAGAAGTCTGTAGTACACCCCATAAAGCATGTGAGTTTGTTTCAGTATTCCTCACTTCTTTTTGTCCTCACACTGAATAGGCTTGTGGTCAGGATCTTCTTTACAAGATATCTCTTGGTTTATATTTGACTTCTACTTGAATGACTGGGTTCCCCTTTCTTGGCCCAGTACTGATGATTGCAATAGGGGAAATTTGCTGAAAATGAGCTTGAGCCTTTCATTCCCATGTGTTTACAAAAATAAATTCCTTGCTTCTTGAGGAAATCACCTACTCACATGTTCTGGCTGTACGTGCAAACGTTATGGAGAAAATAAAGTGAAAAATCACTTTCTCTAATTTTCACTGTATAGGATTTTAACTTCAGCCTGTCTTCCATTTGAAACTTTTAACATAGACACATACATATACACCTTGTGATATCACCCTCCTTCCTTCTGTACAGTCTCCTTTAAGCTTGCCTAGAACTGCAAGAAAATCTTGTTCTCATGGTAACGAACAAGGTAGTTTATGAAGGTAATTTTCTGGATTTCATGCTCTACAGTTTATCTAGATAAGCAGTCCATGGAGTATTGTTCAATAGGTTTAACAGTCTTCTCAGCAGAATTAGCTTTCTAGAGTTAATCTATGGGATAGAAGCAGATCAAGGAGTCTTCTCTTATATTGTCTGTAAAAAAAAATGAAGGCAACTATAAAAATCCCAAAGCAGCAGAACATTCATAAAAAATATAAACAATCAAGAGTTAAGAAGGGAGAAAGTAGAAAAGTTCAAAAGCAGGAGAGAGAAAGTATGTCAACTCATTAGATTTCCTTCAATTTTTTTTTAAGTATGCTTTCATGTTTTGAGATGAGCATCTCTGCTTCAAGATATTGAGCACAAATAATATTGATTGACTGTAGTTATTTTATGCTCTCTTGCCTTCTGTCTACTGCAGAACAAGTAACTGTTTGCAGGTCCTGTTGACTGTGTTAGCAGAGCAAATGGATGGTGCTCTAGGTCTCATTTTGTAAGAATGAATTTATATTGACTTCAATAGCCAGAATTAATGAAATCTAGTCAAATAACTGAAAAGGTATTCCATAAGGTATTTTGCTTTAATTAGTGAGAAGTATTGCAGAAAATATGAGTCAGCTGAGATTTTTAAACATAACAATATATTATTCTCCACTCATATCTGTCATATATTAATGTTGGAAACAACTCTAAATTGTGAATTGTGAGCTATTTGGAATTTCAGTGCCATTTCTTGATTTTTATTATTATGCGTAGGTTTGCATCAGACAGAAATTATAGTAATAAAAATATTGCTATTTTAATTAAAATGAGATAATATCTTAATCCGCAAGTATGAGCATCCACTACTGGGCAAGTTAAATTGTTCTTATGTGACACAGTGTAAACAGAAACATGTTCCTTTATGCAAAAATTCTGTTTGTTCAATAAAAGGATCATGCAAATAGAAGTATGTGTTTGCCCGTGACAGTTACCAACTTTTCATGTACTCTTATATCAGCAAAAGCAGGTTTGATATGAATAAGGAAAAGTAAACAGTAAAGAAAGAGGTAGGAGAACGTGGTTTAGGTTGATTGCTTGCAGTGTTTGGAAAATAAGTGTCCTTTTGAATTTAGGCCATCAGTGCACTCTAGGCTACAATGCATTTCCTCTCCACAGTTAAAAACTTAGCCAATTCTTACTGAGCCAAAAATGCTCCAAGTACTGAGTATTTCAGTTCAGTCATCTGAAGGGCTGAACACTCTAAAAAGTGGAGTTTTTACACACTCTTCAGATCAGATTCCAGTAATTTTGACTGGATTAGCAGCCCTGTGATACCACAGAACTATTTTGGAAACAACACATGGCTTTCTCTCCTGAGTTTTGACAGCTTTCTCCCCCCGCTCCCCCGTTTCTGGAAGTGGCTGGGGAATTTCAGGCTTTGTCATACTTTTCTTCCCCAGTTTCACAGCATGATGTTAAGTTCAGAGATCACAGCTGTGCTTTTGGAGGATCTGTTTGTTTTGTCCTCTTCTTCCATGGGAAAACATGTCAACAGTTTAAGTATGTGGTTGGTAAAGTTATGAAGAAAACTCCTTATATTGAAAACATTTTCACCCCGTTGCAACATTTTCCTTTCCTCTGACAAGATTCTTAATACAAATATTAAAACAATTGGAGACCTCAGATTTCTGCAGTCTGGTTTTTTGTGATGTTGTTTTGTCCTCCTTATCCTGCATACATCATTAATTTTGTCCATCATTACACTACTATATATTACATATATAATCACACAAAAGTTGAGAGAGATGTACACAAGACAGACATAGAAAAACTGTGGGAAGTTTTGAATATCTCAAGCAACTATTTCACATCAAAAGTCCACAGCAGATGGATATCTGTCTTAGGCTCTGAAAAATTCTACCTTGTCACTTGGGAAAACATGTATTTCTTACCTTCACTGCCAGTAACATTGAGACAGGGATCATGCTCTGGGTGATAAGACATTTTTCAGAAAACATGGGACCTGCAACTCTTCTCTCCTTGCTGGAGTTGCTTATGAACTATGAAAAATTGCCAGTTTGTGTCTGTACCAGCCCATTGAACCTGAACATCCACGTAATGCCTCAGGTTATAGTTTGTTTGAAACTCCTAGAAACCAAGTCATAAAATTCATTGACAAAGATTTTGTGCAATGAACCCTGGAAGGCTCCCTCTACCTTATTTGAAACCTTGAATTCAAGCCACTTACTGTAGCTGCACTCATTTTCTTCTACCTGGCTATGCTTAATTTATTCATTTGTGGTTAAAAATTACTGCTCTTAGGAGTTAACGTACTATCCAAAGGAGATGAAAATGGTTAGTTTAGGAATACTAACCAGCTTTGTCCCTTTCTGAAAACCTGCCATTTACATAAAAAGTTATTCCTTTCCTGTAAATTGAGGAACTGACCCTTATTATTTATTGCAAGAAGACTAATTGATTAACGAATTGAGTTAGTCAACTGTTACAAAGATTTTTTTAAAATGTTTCCTTTCTTATTTTAACCATTGGAAGGAAGATGTGGATACTTGCTAGGAAGGCATCCTATGATCTATATAAATATAGTTATATAATTCCTCAAGTGCTACATAGCTCACTTTACTACTGACATCATTCCAATGACTCCCCCACTACTAAGCCAGAAAAAGAGCAAGTTTGTAGTTCTGTATCCAAAAGAAAGCTCAGAGTTTTGTGATACGTGACAGAATATAAGTGAATAATAACTTAAATTTCCACTGCCAAACAGAGCTATGCCACACATTGTAGAATTTTATGCCTCCTGATTACAATTCTTCTAGATCCAGAGCCCATCAGTGCCTATTATTAAGGACCATGGAGGGATAAACATGAATGACAGTGCACTCGCCATTAGGTTGATGGCATTGTCAATCAGCCTCTAAGGATCTTAGAATAGGTTTCATTGTTCACTGAACATACTTATTTGAGTTTATGAGAGAGCTGGTTTGAGCCACCTCTTTTTTTCAGTATTTGAGGAGACACTGTATTTCTGTGTGTTAGATGTGATGTTAAGGCCAAATTTTGAGCATCTAACTCTGGAAAGGAAATACCACATTGCCAGAGAGTGAATACTCAGACAGGTTATTAACTCTACAGGAGCCAAGAAGTCAAATTCTTCAGAAGTATTTCAGTCAATAATTGTAGAAAATTAATTTTTTATTTCATGAGTGGCCAAACTAGACATAAGGAAGAGATCTTTCACAATGAGGGTGGTGAAACATTGGAACAGGTTGCCCAAAGAGGTGGTAGATGCCCCATCCCTGGAAACATTCCAGGTCAGGTTGGACGGGGATCTGAGCAACCTGATCTAGTGGAAGATGTTCCTGCTCATTGCAGGGGGGTTGGGCTAGAGGATCTTTGCAGGTCCCTTCCAACCCAAACCATTCTATGATTCTATGAAATACACAATATGTTTGGAACCACTTAGAGATCACTGAACACATACGAAAACCAGAAAAGTGGATTTCTTTCTTGAGTTCAGATTTTTTTCTTTAAGGCAAAGAGAAAAAAAAGCATTCACTCTATTGACAAAGGGGAAAATTATTACACTAGTTGATTTTTAAAAATATGCTTTAGTGACATGTATTTCACTACTTAGCTGAAAAATATTTTATTACAAGGAAAAGAAGGAGGTGACGTTATGATCTGGCATGGAGATAAATGATCATTTTATGAAGTCTGGAGTAACTTGGTGGTAACACACAAGGCACAGTCTTGTAAACGTTAGTTCCATGATTCTCTGAAACAAATGTTAATTCATCATTCATAATTTGGTATGAGCTGCCATACATAACTCTCAAGAAAAACATATATGATGATAAAAATAAAGGTTACAAATATATGGTGGTGTTACTTTCAGACTAAGAAAAGGATATTGTTCTATTTCCTGTTCTTTTGTATTGCTATTTTTTTGTAGTCCTGCCTTCCTCTGATTGATCTTCTTAAAAGATGAAAGTCATTCCTCTTCATTTAGAAGAATAAATTTTACAATAAACTATGAATTGCAATCCAGAAGGTACTCTTTACAAATGCTGCCTTGAAAATATTTTCTGGAGAACAATGAACTGAAGTTCTGATCCCAAAAACCCTTCATATAGCAAGATCCTTCTGTTTCCTTTGGGGAGAAAAATGTCAATATTATTTGCAACTGGTGATAGTAAACCCAGTAGGAAGAACAGATAATGTGAGGACAGAAACAATCTATAGCTTGTTACACTGTGTTTAGACTTTATTATAACCTAAAATTGCCATGGCAAGAAACAGTCATTTTACATGGCAATCGGAAGACTATACAGATCTGACTTTGTTTTTAATGAAGAAAAAAAGTTTAGAAAGTAATAGTATCTAAAATACTCAAAATAAAAATACAAAATCATACACGCATTCCCAGTGCCCATACATATTTTTATGATTCCTGTGAGAGCAGTAACTTAATTTTGATCTTCCATCATTTAATTTCCTTAGCTTATATCAAAAAGTTAACTTGCTTAGCATAGTCAAAGCTGTTAGTTGTTGGTTTGTAGACAGACATGTTACAGTAATTATGGTTATACCTCTATTTTGGTTTTGTGTGTATGAATAGCAAGGGCTGCAGTGACGGCTATCCTAGGCAATATCCCTTGGTGTCAATTTCTCTTCTCCTTTTTCCAATTGCATGTTATTTTTATTTTGAGATTAATATATATATGAGATATCTGAAAGTGAATTACGGTCATAAACATTTTGTATAGGTATAAAAGAGTACTGATTAAGTAGTGACTCCAGTATGAAGAGACATTTCTATAGGATGTAACAGGCAAAGTGTACAACAAAGAGGACAAGACTTCATGAACTGCACTCACTCACTAATACTTTTTGCTGACTGGAACAATCCAAGTGGCAGAGGAGCAGGCTTTGAGGAATTGCCCATCCTGTGATAAATGTTTCGTTCTCCTTGTAGAGAGTCAGACTACAGGGAGCAGTGTTGTATCATGGCGCAGAAAATGTGGGCTTTGGCATACCTGCCAGTATCCTGAACACAAAAATGAGATGGCTAATTTGCATATGTGGACATACTTTGCATAAGAATGGAAATAACTGAGAGATGGACAGGGAGAAAAAATAGGAGAAAATGCACTATCCACTCCTTTATGTTTTCTTTGACAGTGCAAGGCTCTTTCCCACAACAGTTCATAATTTTCTTCCGGCTCTGTACATTCCTAGCCTTGCTCTCCCTGAATGAATTGATTTTCATTCTCTATTCTGTTTCAAGTCAATCAACCGATTTTTTTCATCCATTTTTACATAAAATTACCTGCACTGGCTCAGATCAAAGGTCTACCTACTGTAACATCCTGCTCCTTACAGGGGGCTTAGGGAGGAGTATAAAAGCAGGGCAAGCACACAATGATACTTTCCTAGAATAGTCTCTTTCCTGCTGGGGATTTATGATGCAGAGACTTGAACTAGAGATGGCATATATTCCATGAGTTTTTCTGCTCATTTTCTGATCCCAAACAGACATTTAGCATCAACAACATCCTGTGTCAAGGAAAACCACAGACAAAATCACAGGATACTGAAGACCTGTCCTCCTTTGCCTGGAACAGTGCTGTTTATTTCTTCTGTTCATTCTGCTCACTCGTTGGAGAAAAGATGCAAGATCGTGCTCCTACTAGTACCTCAGAATAAGAACCAACACACAAATCAGCAAACATCACTTCACGATGTGTCCAGGACCTAGACAGTGAATTACAGCTCACAAAAGTGGAGCTGCTTCTCTTCATGTCTAGAAGTTCCTGCACGTGTATGGTTGGGACCCTCTGCCCCAGATATCCCACATGTAAAATGAGGGTAATGTCTCCTCTTTTTTCTAACAAGACTTTTGTGTGGACAAATGCATCAGAGAATATCATGTACCTATCCACAATGTTTGTGTTACTGTAATGAGGAAAAACAGTTTTGCCAAAAACGCATAATTTCCCCTAGAAATTGTATCCAAGAAGAAAGATGATATACAAATAATGTCACATTAAATTAAAACAAAACAAAAATATACTGTTAATGTAAGGGTGATAAATGGCGATGGAAGGAAAAATGGTAAAAATACTCCTCTGGCTTGTTTGTTTGTTTGGTTGGTTTTTTAAACCCATGATACTTAGTCTAATAATCACATCCATTTGCAGGACTATGTGTGAAAATAATGGTCATGTCATGACAATATATTCCTAGAATTGTATGAAAATATACATAGCACATCTTTTCTGCATAAATTCTTACTCTCTATAATTTATCAAATGCTGCATGGCCTGTTGTAAGATCATACATTATGAACAGTGAGACTTCTTTTTTACTTTAAATAAGCACTCGCTTACTTGTCATACTCCAAATTCTTTCTTGCCCCACACACAGTTTGCTACACTATTGCAGTTGGTTAAAAATACAAGTGGAATTACTCTATATTGTCCCTAGTTCAGCCTGTTGTCCAAATAAATGAAAAGAAAATAACATAACCATAGATTTACACTTATGCTGTTATCTATGCATTATGTACCTCATTAATCAGCATTAGAGATAAAAAAGTATACATTTGCTTTGGAATTTCTCCATTTTCAATATAGGGCTAACAGACGTCTTCACTGTTGTACAGCTGAAGGTGTATTTTAATACTGCTCCCCAGTAAGGACTTCTTTTAAAGCATCAGTTGTTGTTTCCATTGTTGGAAAGTGTTGTTTCCATTTACTTGATGGATGTGAGCTGACTTTTCCTGTCGTTCTCTAAAATAGGCTTGCTCATTATTTTCCTCCTCTTCTTTGGTCCACTGAGTGGAATAAGAACTTTCTGGTCTTACTCTTTGTTATTTTGGAAGTTCACTACCACCAAGTTCTGGTGTAATTTTTAGTCATTCTTCTCTTTGTCTGAGTCGGTACTCTGTGGCGAGAGTGTTTTTCTCCCCTTCCTGTCATTAACCTGTTCTTGAAGAGTTCTGATCTTTCAGTCCTTTATTTCTAGCTCATGCTAGCAGATGAGGCTGTGAAATCTCCTTTTGGCAGTGCAATTGCACAGCAACAAGCAGTCATAGGACAACATCTATTCACCTTCTTCAGTCCTTCTCAGGGTAGAAACCTTTAGTTTTACTTTTTCAACACTGTTTCCAGTGAAAGTTGATTGCTTAAGAAATAGAGTATGTGTGGAGAAAAGTTCTCTATCAAGTAAGGGAAGGAATAACCTATCCACATCTATTTAAGTCTGTTGGCAGTCTAGTCACAATCAGCTAAACAACTTTCCCACTCTAGTTTCCCCCAAAGGCCAAATATTTCCTTCTGCAGGTCAGACCTTATACTTAGAAACCATCACACAAAAGGGCTCTTACACTCCATAATCCCTATCAGAAATGCCTTTGACACATTAGTGAGTGCCCAATCCTCATTAAATTGATGACGTATGGCATTTATCTCAGGGATCAGCCTGTAACAGTAACTTTGTTTTCTAGCTTTTGAGTTGATGAATATTTCCACCTTCATTGCTTGGAGTCATTCACTCTTGGAAGCCTAACAGTGCATTTCCTGCTCTCTGAAGTTGCTTGCTTCTTCTCTGACATTCCTCAACAGACACGTTACTTTGTTAACACTTTGACTTCCAGATGTTCTTCTGTGCATGTGTATCTACAGAAAAAGATCATATGATAAGCAAATGACATCACTAACCAGATTTTGCATTGTCCATCTATGTCAAATAGGTGAGTAAACATGTTGTGGTGTGGCATTTTCTACATGTAGGTAAAATATATCAAAGCTTCTTTAACCATCTTACCTCCCTGTCCTCTAACTTGAAAGAGCCACTCCCAAGGATGTCAGCAGCCGCTTTTGGTTGGCCTTTTACCAGAACTAGGGATTTAGATTAGGCAGTACCTTGCAAGACTCAACCATGGGACTCTCATTTGAACCGCCCATTGGATATACGTGACAAAATCTAATACACCTGCAAGTATTTTAAAAATAATATTTGTTCTTATAACATTGATATATTATGTCCTGACAGCTAGTCGTAGGATGTGACAAAGTCTTGGTGAACATCTGAAGGTTTTATTTTCACTGCCTCTGCCTCTCACAGTCTTGATGAGGGTTAAGTGATCTTACGCTCTAGTTGTTTTTACATGGAGAATTGAATAGCTGAATTAGGTTTCAGGATAGTTTGGCAGAACAAGGAGAGAAAGCAAGAATTTTTGGGGGGCTAACTTTACAGTTTGGGGGTTCCTTCCTCAACTAAGAGGATAAAAAATATGTATATATGCTGTAATAAAGAGGAGGAAATAATGAGACTTAAAGATTGTCTTATTTAACACTAAAGCATTTAATAATTCTAGATGTCATTAAAATTATTATTGTGCAGGTTACCAAGAGCATCATGTCATTTATCATACTTTATGTTGCAAGTGGTAGTTAACAACATGAGATTTTGGCCTTACATGACATGTCTTCCATCTCTTTAACTACTTTATTTTAACACTGTTGGCACCTTAATACTGTAAGTCATATCTTATCAAGCAGCTCTACTGTTTGTGTGCCAAGACATTTAACTTCTTCAACATCTTATTCTTTCCAGAGTATCAAAAGAAGAGTAAGAAATGAAAAACCAGATGTAATATTGTTTGCTCTTCCTTACCCTATGCAGAAATTGAAAGGAAGCAGTGAAAATAATGGATTGTGTAGTTCTGATAAAGTATAGTTGGCTATGTAAATCTGTGTAGATTAATTCTTATTACAAGCCAGTTCAACCAGTGTAAGTCAGTGCACCTCTAGTGATGTCAGTGGTATTACGATAACTTAAAATCTCTTCAGATATGAATATCTACTACATTGTCTGTATTGCTGTCCATATCTGTCTTCTCAAACTCTTTGGAGCTAACCTCTTTGTTAGGGAAATCAATGTTAGCTCTAGTGAAATAAATGGATATTGTTATAAAGCCCAATTCAAGGCTCTCAGCATCTAGGTAATATTTTACTTAGCATGTTCTAAAGTCTACCCTACAGATTCTAGCATAGCAAGGGTGTTCAGACATTTCTAGGACTGTAGGCAATTTGTGATGATAACAGCCATGTGAGGCTTTGTTTACTTGTTATTCCCCCCGCCCCTCTCCTCTGTTTGCCCATATTAGCAAGCACATGTGCAGTAAAGACTCTGTGAAGACACTAATAAAATGAATATTTGGATAACAACCTGAAGACCCTTGTATTGTGTGAGAATACTATGTTGCATACAAAATTACATTTTCAGATGCAACAGAAAGTCAGCAAATCTGGCTTGTATTCTAAATGTTTTCATCTCTCCTTTAAACATGTGTTTGAGTGGCACTAGAAAACCTGAAGCTATACCCTGACAAATTTTCAAACACCTTGTTCTGGTATTTGCAGATTATTAATAATACAAGATAATTAGACTTGGAATTAGCGACTGTTCACAAAATATGTGAAGCTCTCAGATTATTGCTTATCTCTGTTGACCTGTCCTCCATTACCATGTCCTGGATATTGGTATATATCCCTTACATCTGGTCTAAGGTTTATGGAATGAATCAGAGTACTAGTGTTTCAAATTTGCTAACTAAAAGATTAGCCAGACTGCTGACCAGTGGACATGACCCTCTCATCTCCTATTGAACATTTAGGCTGTTAAACTCACTTGAGAAAAATTCAACACAATAAAAATACTGACTGCAGTCACCACAGCATGAAAGGACAGTATACCAAAACAGTGTGAAGTATGTGATGTATATTCAAAACACAGAGACTGTCAAATATCATAACACGAGTTTGACACATGAACTCAGCTAACAGGCATTGGTTTTATTTAACATTACTAAAATATAGTGTGTAGTCTGCTGACTGCAGTTACAAATACATGCTGTTTGACACAAATTTCAAATTTTTCTTAAATCCAGGAAATAACTGCTTGGTACTGTATTAGTTCAAGGAGAGAGTGCCTACCTACTAGTATTTCCTGTAGCAATGTTTCCTGCTCTACTCTGAATGCATATGTAAAAGTCAATGAGTTCTACCTATGATTCAACTTAAGTGTCTGAAACAGTCACAGCCTGAGCTATTTGGTTCTTTTGTGTCATTACTCTTGTCTTAAAAAAAGATTGAAATCTAAGTAGTCAAAAAGTACAGCTGAGTTATAAAGCTCAATATCTGTTTGCTTTGTAGGATAGGACAGTTTTTAAAGTCTGTGCTTTTAACAATTTCAAGTACATCTATTAAATAATGTCTAAACACAGAGTTTCAAGCGGGGCTTTACACCAACATTATTCTAATGAGGAATAAGGTCAAAAGAATGATTCATGTAAATCTTAATGCAAAACATGTTTTTCTATGTTGTTTTTTTTAATTGAAAATGTGAAAAAAGAAGCTTCTGGCTGCTGCACCTGGTAACAAGACAATAAGTTATCATCCTTTTATAGAATAAGGAGTGATTATTCTCCCGTGCAGCTGAGAGGTGAAGCCAACCTAAAATCCCCTGCAGGTGTCACCTAAAGAGAACCAAGAAGGCAGAAAACACATAGAATACTTCTCTCAGGTGTTCTGAATGGTTGATGACACATATGCATATGTTTGTGTGCTTATAAATAAATATATATGTTTATCATTTATGTTTAAACACATCTATATACATGCACACATAAACATTGAAGATACAAGTATAGATATACACGTGCATGAAGACAGAATATGTATCTGTGGAAATGTGTAGTGCGCTGAGATGTAAACATATACATTTAATTTTTAAATATTTATTTATATATTTTTGCATGTCATACTCCTTTTGTATGTATGTTATATTCAGGTTTAGAGACACATGAGCAACATTATCTTTCCAATTTTTTTCTTTCTCTCACCATTCATGGCCACTGTACACGGGAACATAAATCACAAATATATATCATGAAAGCATTCACAAATGTGTATATAGTCACAAACACAGATATACATTAGGTCTATATATGTGCGGGAAGAGAATGGGATGGTCACGGGGTGGGGGGAATGAGGGTGTATTCTGTGTATGTCTCATGCATGCACACATGCATGTAAACGTGCACACATCATACACAGACATAATTCTTCACTACCTTTTTTCATATGCAACATAAACAAGACCTCTGTTTAACCCAGGGAGTTAATTTAGTCAGATTTTGATACATCACTTTTTGCCTGGTGTTAATATTTTAATTCAAATGCTATATCATCTTTTAGCTTTTATTTATGGTGATCTTCCTATTCATTTCTCAAGCATGCAATCACTGCAGGAAAAGAAGGCATTGATCTTTAATTTTCTTTTTCTCCCTTTGTATTCCATACTTTTGGCCCTTAAGAAAAAGTATAGGCTGTGAAAGAGAGAAAAAAGATAGAGGGGAAGGGAAAAAAGGTCATACTTTGGGAATTTTTTCCAGGAAGTTGAACAAGAACCAGCCTTTTTCACCAGCTAGGAGATATGCCTATAAATAAGAAACAGGTTTCATGACTTTGTCTTTAGGTAGGACATAACTTATATACTACTTCTGAATTGAAACCTGAATGTGAAAAGACAGACAGAGAAGACATTTGGAAAAGGAAGATACAAGTTTGGAAATATGGATACTAGAGCTCTTTGCATAATCTTTCAATAAATACACCTGCAGCCCTAACAGACCAACCTATCATATACATGATTGCTATTTAAAAACTTAGAATCCTGGATTCTAAGAATTAGAAATCTAATTCTAGAGTTAGAATATAGTAAATAATTTTTTCCCTTTGAATACTAACCAGCAGGAACTGTGAATCAAGGTCTATGTTCTGTCTAGTGTAATAGTGCCACTGAAAAATCAATTTTCCTCTGTCAATACAAATGGACAAGAAAGATTGCCTAAACAAAGATTTCAGTAATATCTTCCTTCTTTTCAAGCTCAAACAAGGATTACATAAATTCTGAAAAGTCTGAATTCTTATCAACACATTGTTAAAACTCTCTTAAAGTGTCATTTTCGTTCAATCTTCTATCTCTTCACGTCAATGCAATCTGATCTTTTCTTCCAAATCACATTTTTATTTAAATCATGTGTGCATGTGTGTGCATGAGTGTGTGTATAAGCTTCTAATGGCACTGCATGTTGCAACATGGACACAACTTGCTTGCCTAACCCTGGTTTGTCATTTTCAGAAATCATCAGAGTTATTATTCTGGCAAAATGGTCTACTGATATCATACATATTATGGGAAATTCTCTAGGCATCACCAAATGACTGAAATGTCATTACACTGAAATTCTGAAAAGAAATGTTAAATCAGTCTGCTTGGTAAAACCTGTTGAATCCCAATTTGGATATCAGCACAGAAAAAAATTCCAATAGTAGCTGGAAAAAAGTAAGGGTGGGACAAGTCATGACAAGAAATCTGTTGAGACTTCATATGAATTCATGTTGACAGGCTTCTCTGCTCTTCATTAGCTGCTAGTCATTTTTATGCACCATTCAGACTGCAGGATAGAACCACTGGCATGGGATGGCATAGATGTAACGGTACATCATGTTGGACTTAGTCCCACCTTTATGGTGGTTGCGTGAATGCACATGATAATAAAGAAGAATTTGACTACGCCACCATGTGTGCAATTTATTCAGTCATTTCCACATTCAGGTGATTTGAAGAGCAGAGGTCTACACATTCCCCATTACTTTCCATTCGTTCTGTATTCACCAGAAGCAATCTGGTCCCAATGAATATCTATTCTACTGTACAAGTATCTTGTGCATTTAATGAAATCATTAACCTACTCAATAAGAAACATATTCAGTTGTTCTTTTTTGTGTTGATGCATACAGCTATGTCTTAGGTGATGTGCAGCTGTGTGTGTGTGAAGATGGGAAAGACAGACTTGGAGAGAAGCAGTTATTCCTAAATTCATGTGTAATGGTTATGTCATCACCAAGAAAAAAATGAATCCTGTTCTGGTTATTCCACGCTATCCAGGGAATCAAAGTATGATATCACAGTTCATAAAAGTTCATTTTTGCTTCAGAAGCACAAAAAATTCTCTTTTGAAGTCAGATGATATGCCACATGGGTTATGCTTGATTATGTGAAAAGAATTTGACTCAAAAGGAAATTACTGTAATACCTAAGCAGTTAAAATAAAAATATAAATAAGGACAGAATACAAATCAGAATTCCATCATGTTCATTTCTTTATGTGAACACAATCATGAACAATACAAAACTGAAACTCTCAGTAGAGTTTAAATCCCTGAACTTCTTCAGGCATTTTTGTGGAGTTTCACTCACCATTTATTGAATTAAATTATATTTTATAACTCAGGGAAGTGACAGGCCTAAGGGTTCTGGGAAAATTAAATGTCTCTGAATGGTGAGCAAATTTACAAGAACAGCATACCAAGAACATCAACTGATTTTGAAGGTCCTTCTTATGGGACAGCCCCTTACGAGGCAGCCCCTTATGGGGTCATCTAACTGGGTACCTATTTAATGAGTGGGATTGCCCATGCATCCTAACTGCTCTGTTGAGAAAGTCAGCTTCAATGGGAGATTCAAACCACTTAAGATTTGAATCTACCTATCCAAATCCCTAGTAATTACAAAGAGCAGTCTAATGTGTCATCCAACTGAAGGTAAATAATGTTCAATATTAATCACCTGTTAGGTGCCCAAATTAGATGGGATCACAGAATCATAGAATCATGGAATCCTAGACTCATAGAATGGTTTGGGTTGGAAGGGACCTGCAAAGATCCTCTAGCCCAACCCCCCTGCAATGAGCAGGAATATCTTCAACTACATCAGGGTGCTCAGAGCCCCGTCCAACCTGACCTGGAATGTTTCCAGGGATGGGGCATCTACCACCTCTCTGGGTAACTTGTGCCAGTGTTTCACCACCCTCGCTGTGAAAAATGTCTTCCTTATCTCTGGTCTGAATCTACCCTCTTTTGGTTTAAAACCATTACCCTTTGTTGTATCACTACAGGCCCTGCTAAAAAGTCTGTCCCCATCTTTCTTCTAAGCCCCTTTAAGTACTGGAAGGTGCAATAAGGTCTCCCTGGAGCCTTCTCTTCTCCAGGCTGAACAACCCCAACTCTCTTAGCCTTTCTTGCCATAGGAGAGATGCTTCAACCCTCTAATGATCTTCATGGCCCTCCTCTGGACCCGCTCCAACAGGTCCATGTCTTTCCTGTGCTGAGGGCTCCACAGCAGGATGCAGTACTCCAGGTGGCTTCTTACCAGAGCGGAGCAGAAGGGGAATACTGCTTCCCTTGACCTGCTGGCCACACTTGTTTTGATGCAGCCCTGAATATGTTTGGCTTTCTAGGCTGCAAGTGCACATTGTAGGTTCATGTTGATCTTCTCATCAACCAGTACCCTCAAGTCCTTCTTGACAGGGCTGCTCTCAATCCATTCTCTGCCCAGTCTGTATTTGTGCTTGGGATTACCCCAACCTATATGCAGGACCTTTCATTTGGCCTTGTTGAACTTCATGATGTTTACACGGGCCCACATCTCAAGCTTGCAAAAATCCCTCTGGATTGCATCCCTTCTCTCCAGCATGTTGACCACACCACACAGCTTGGTGTTGTCTGCAAGCTTGCTGACGGTGCATTCAATCCCACTGTCCATGATGCCCACAAAGATGTTAAACACTTTCGGTCCCAATACTGACTTCCAAGGAAAGCCACTTGTCACTGGTCTCCTCTTGGACATTGAGCTGTTGACCACAACTCTTTGAGTACGACCACCCAGATAATTCCATATCCACCAAGTAGTCCATCCATCAAATCCATGTCTCTCCAATTTAGAGATGAAGATGTCATGCAGGTCAGTGTCAAATATTTTGCACAAGTACAGGATGTAATCTGAGCCATAGACCTTTCCTTCACACTGTTAAGAAGTATTCCATGTACGATGAGTCTTGTTGTGAGGAGATTATTTTTATGTCAGGAGGAAGGAGATCTGGTGCCTGAGGCTTAGATAATAGGAAGCAGCAACCTCATCTGAATCTGAACTCCTAGGCCACATTGTGGAGAAACTGGTCCCACTTTCAATTACTCAGCTTGATCCAGTGGGATTTAGTCATTAAAGTAGCTGTGGGGAGTTGAGGCCTAAGGGCAAGATCCCTTTACTTCCCAGTAACTTCCACTAGAATTGAAGCACTCTCATTTCATATCCCACCCTGCAAGAGGTCTGAAATGCTTTCACCAGTAAAATTCCAGCTCATTTTTTGTGGAGTTTTTTCTAGATGCTCAGCACCTATTGAAACCAATATATGCTAGGTCCATAACTAGCCTTAAAACCCATCCCTTGAAGAACTGTCTATACCATTATTAAATGCATCCATCATCTGCTCTCGCAGAATTATGTTACTGAATACATAATAGTGACCATCTCTTTCTGATAAGCTACAGCATGGCTAAAAAATGTTTCCTGCAATATCTAATGTTGGGGTCAGTTCTGATCAATCTACATGTTTTTTTAAAGGGGACTATATGACTTTTAAAGGTCCTTTCCAACCCCAAAAATTCTATGATTCTATTGAAGACAACTTTTCTGCTTGTTAGCCTGTTCTTTTCCACATATCCACAAAGGCAAGGGATACTCTTATAGGGTTAATTTTCTTAGCTTTTGGTTTTAGATTCATAGAACACATTGTGTCCAACCTTAATATTTTACACTGTAAGCCATATCATCTTTTATCTTTTATTTATAGTGATCCTCATATTAATTTCTCAATAGCAGCTGTCACAGCAGGAGGGACAAGGCATTGATCTTCCAATTTATCCACTACTCTTACATATCCTGAGGTCGAAGCAGCCTAGAGAGATTGATGGAGCTCTGACATCAGTCCAGCGGTTGTGTGTTTCTCATGCATGAAAATCAACAACAGGAAACAGAAATTCGACAATTGGCAGTAATATCAGCAACCTCTGTAATAAATATAACAGGAAGATCTTCAATAATTTAATGGAATATCAGGTATTCCATAATGAAAAATCAGCCATGTGAGAGTCTGTGTATATAGCTTTGTGAGATTCTGTATATGTGTGCTTAGATATGTACACATACAGCTGCAAACACCAATATACATTTTATTTTATTTACAGACCAGAAAGTCATAAAAGTTATCTATGATGAGATTAGTTGTATTGTTATCTATGATGAGATTAGTTGTATTATTTCTCTGCTAATGCAGGAAAAGTAGCAAAATTAAAAGGCTGTCATGTTTGCAACAGTTAGGTAAGAATATACACACACACACACATATGTATATGTATTTCCTTTAACCTCACAACAAGAGTCACAGGGCTTCACTCTAAGTTGTGACTAATATCTTAGAATCATTCATACAGGCTCCTAGGGACAGGCCTCTGAAGGATCGCACAAAGAGAAGCCTTTCTTATTCTTAATCATTATATTGTTTGTAGTTGCACAACAGGGTTTGACAGCTCCCGCTGTATCACTTCCACTTTTTATCTCTTTAAAAACAAGCAATTGATGTGCATTTTTAGCAGTTAGGAAGCACAGATTAATCCTGCTTTCCAAGAACAGTCCCATCTCATATCCCTGGTCATATGCAGTAAGAAAGAATTCTAACCATCCAGCCGTAGAATCATAAAACCATAGAATAGCTTTGTTTGGAAAGGACTGTTAAAGATCATCTTGTCCAGCCCCCCTGCAATGAGCAGGGACATCTTCAACTACATCAGGGTGCTCAGAGCCCCATCCAACCTGACCTGGAATGTTTCCAGGGATGGGGCATCTACCACCTCTCTGGGCAACCTGTGCCAGTGTTTCACCACGCTCGCTGTGAAAAATGTCTTCCTTATCTCTGGTCTGAATCTACCCTCTTTTGGTTTAAAACCATTACCCTTTGTTGTATCACTACAGGCCCTGCTAAAAAGTCTGTCCCCATCTTTCTTCTAAGCCCCTGTAAGTACTGGAAGGCTGCAGTAAGATCTCCCTGGAGCCTTCTCTTCTCCACGCTGAACAACCCCAACTCTCTTAGCCTTTCTTGCCATAGGAGAGATGCTTCAACCCTCTAATGATCTTTATGACCCTCCTCTGGACCCTCTCCAACAGGCCTATGTCTTTCCTGTGCTGAGGGCTCCAGAGCTGGATGCAGTTCACCAGGTGGGGTCTCACCAGAGCAGACTAGGGGGTCAAAATGCCCCTCTTAGTTTAATCTATTAGCTTGAGGCAGGTTACACGGCTTTGTAGACACAATTTCAAACACAAACTTTATCAGCTCTCTCTGCTGAGTGCATCTAAACACAAAAGGAGTCTTACTCAAAGGAAGCTAAAATTATATATCTAAAACTTAGTTAGCTAAGACGTACAAAAGTGAAGCTGTCTTAACAAGGGAATCTGAGTAGCAGTTACTGCACAAGCATGCACTATAAAAAGCTACAGGTAAAACTGCAGCTTGCTCTTCTATTCTGCAACATCCAGGAAGTTAAAGTCAACATTATGTTCACTGCCGTTTCTCTACTGTGGCTTTAGCTCCTTAGGTTTGTCTCTTTTCCCCCTTTGCTTGTTATCTTCCAATCACCCAGAAAAACAGTAACAATTCACGGTGCTGGAGTTTTCTGTCTCCTGAACCCAGGACTCAGATGGGGGCATGTGGGAGAAACTGAAAGGTTTGGATGTAAAACCAGCACTCCAGCTGGTAGCCAAATGACATGGCCTGTGCACAAAGCAAGGGGAACGGTTAAGACTGAAAAAGTCTACATTATACATGGACCCATTTTATATGTTCTGAAGGTGTGATAACAATTATCAGACCTGAGTTAGACTTAGGAACACTCTGGAACTGTGTATCATGGTTGTAATTATGGAGTTGCTGGGGTGAACTCTGTTCGTTTTGGAGCTGCATCTACTTTTGGCAGTATTCAGCTGCATATTGTTCCTGAAATAAAAATAAATCTCATCCCTTACAAGTCTTAAGAAATCAAAAACAAGGGACAAGTATCTTTTTACCAGACACTTTAAAAGCTGCAGAAGAAAAACTCCCCTACTACTCACAGTATATTTTGTATCTTAGGAAGATACCTCAGACCTCATGCATAGTCTGAGGCACATACTAATTCCCTTTAACAGTCCGTGATGTAGTGTATGTATATAAGGTGTCGTGTGATCTGTTGAGCTTTATGTTGTAATGCAGCTGCTTTAAAAATGCTCACAGTTTTAATGGCCACAGTAAACAGAATATCTTACTTAAAGCTCATAGCAAAAGGCTATGAGGGGCTTTAAAGTACAGCACAGAAATTGCAAGAAACTACTGCAAGGTATTTTTTTATTTTAAAGCTTTTTGTGACTATGCAGACCCTTTATTCTCAGAAATCCTGTCTCCTGTAAAGAATCCCTGCTTGTGAAGTGTATTTACTAAGAAAGGATAAGAAACCTCTGAACATTTAGCCAAATCTAGAAATATGCTTAGGCTGTTCTTTTGTCAAGATTTTTGAAAATATTTAAATACATTATTTTTCACTACTGACTTCAGCTGGAACTATAATAAGAAATGCTTATAAAATGAGAGAGGCTTTTCTCATGGTATTTCTGGACATAAACAGTAATAGAAGTGCCAGAGATTTCACAGGAGAGACTGCTTTTATGATATTTCCTTCTCAATTTTATTATTTTATGGAGTTCAATAATGTCTTGGGTGCTTCAAGTACAGGTAAGATGAATAGTGCATAAAAAACCAAAAGCGGCTTCTGTCCCAAGGTGGTTCCAATCCGATTTCATGCAATGGCAAGAAGAAAGAGAATAACGAAAATGGAGTTAAATGGGAAAAGACAGAGACAAAGATAATTATGACTGTCTAATAGTTCAGTGATGGTGTACATACTTGTCGTGGTTTAGCCCCAGCCGGCAACTGAGCACCACGCAGCTGCCCACTCACTCCCCCTCCCACAGTGGGATGGGGGAGAGAATTAGGAAAAAAACCTCGTGGGTTGACGTAAACACGGTTTAATAGGACAGAAAGAGAGAAGGCAACAACAATGATAATACCAACAAAGGAATGTACAAGAACAAGTGATGCCCAATACAGCAATTGCTCACCACCCCGTGATCGACAGCCTGTCCCCAAGCAGCGATTTCTGCCCCCCGGCCAACTCCAGTTTATGTACTGGGCATGACGTCGTGTGGTAGGGAATATCTCTTTGGCCAGCCTGGGTCAGCTGTCCCGGCTGTGTCCCCTCCCAGCTTCCCATGCACCCGCAGCCTCCTTGCTGGTAGCCCAGCACGAGAAGCTGGACTGTCCTTGACTGCTCAGCAACAACCCAAAACATCAGCACATTATCAACAGTTGCTCATCCCAAATCCAAAACACAGTCTCACACTAGCTTCTGTGAAGAAAACCAGCTCTATCCTGGCTGAAACCAGGACAATGCTTCACAGTAGTTACCTGTAAATCCACAAGTTCTTCTGTAAAATATGTGTAGGTTTTGAGAAAAGGAAGAAAAAAACTTTATATTTGTTTGGGGTTTGTTTTCTATGCTCTTCTGTCTTTACAGAGATAAACCTCTGAGCCCAGGATGCTCAGAGCTGCAAAGAATGGGCATGAAGTGAGCTTGGAAAGGAGACTCCTACATCACTGATACCAGTCATCTCATTTGTCACACAACCAGTTTACTAGGATGTCTCACAAACATCTTGGAATTAATCAGGGTTTCCACAGAAAGGCTGTTCTGCAATATCATTCTTCTTATAGTCAGAAAAGACCTTCTGTTTTCCATACCCATCACTAGCCATGGATACATTTAGGGTCCTCATATACCTTTTCCATTCCATATCCTTTCCATTTCTTTTATCATACTATTGGTATGCATTGCCCAAAATTCTACATAGGAGATTAACATGCATAGTGCAATGCCATTAGTATTTCTCTCTCTGTGCTCATGATATGCCCAAAGATTACATGTATTGAAATCTGTTACTGCATAGCTGATAACCTGCAGATCATGAACAATTAGTTTACAGATGTCTTTTCCACACCTATGACACTGCCACTTTATTGCTCCAGTTCTTAAGATCATTCAGCTCTTCTCCTACAATGTTCTGATCAGCTTCTATCATTGGCATTTCCCTTCAGCTGAATGCCATCAGCGAATTTCTTTAGCAATGACTTCTCTTTTTTTGAGCTCATTACTGAAAATCTTAACTAAGATAAAATTTGTCCTAAGATTCTTGAAGAATTCCCCATGTAACGTCCCATCTACAACACAGTGTGCTCTGTTTCAAAGAATTTCTCAACATGCAAAACTTTTACAAGTCCCAAATGACACTAGCTAATTACTAATGTGGAAGTATCTAAGTAACTGTAAAAAAAAAAGGAACTCTCTTTCTTATTTTTTTTTTAATTTATTCAAACAACCAATTCTCTAAAGAAGACACTACAGCCTTCAGCTCTGGCAATGTGCTATTCTCAAACAGGAAACAATCTCTTGTTAATACCACCATATTCCATGTGCCAGGTCAGGGCAGCACTTGGTAATAACAACATAATGGGGGCATATTGTGGGGAATTGTGACTGTGGACCTGGGGGAAATAAGTTAGAATGACAGGATAGGCTTTATATATATATTTACCAACAGTTTTGCCTGAGGGAGAGAGGAAGGTTCTTCTGTCAAAACCAGAGACACCAAAACTGTATTTTTATTTTTCTGACTCACTCTTTCTCTTGTTATCTGGGTTTTTTTGTCCAAGAATGTTACAGCTTTTCAGGATACTGCGACAGTGCATAAAACAAGTAGAGGAGAAATGGTGATGTTACAAAAATATTTTAGTGTGGCATATTTTCCTAGCAATGAAATAAACAGGAAAGAGACAATTATATTTTCACAGTTAATTTTAACTTTCCAACCTTGTAAAGTTTCAGAAGTTGTGCCCCTACCTCTGTGGTCCTCTGCTTTGCTTTATACAACTCAGATGCTCTTCAGACTGCATCTCTCTCAGACTTTGTGAGTTCTGCCTGGTTATTCTTTTCTTCCACCAGAGGCTTTCATTCAAAATATTTTTGTATAAATTATATGGAGAATGAGAACCCGGAATATACACATGCACATGTGCATGTGTGTTAGTGTCATTGACAGCTGATAACATACTATCAGCTACAAAGAATTAAATCACAGGCTGTGCTATGGAAGAAATGTGACAATAGCGGTGCGAGGCATGGGGCCCTTGGGCAAAAGCTCAACACTGTTCATAATGCCATGCACCTGTAGCACCAGGGAGAAGTCAGGAGTCTCACAGGAAGGTGTCAACAATGAGCACAAGGCACCAGGTCATGCTGATCCCTGGAGCTGGGGGCTCCATGGACCCCTGACTGTGCAGCGCCTTAACACTTCCAGAGAACAAAGAAATATAGTTGTTAGAGAGACTTGAACCTAGCTTATTACAGATGGTAATTAGAGGAATCATAAAATCATAGAATCAATAAGGTTGGAAAAGACCTCCAATATCATGAAGTCCAACCATCAAACCAACACTACCATGCACACTAAACTATGTCACCAAGTGCCATAACTACATGTTTTTTGAATACTTCCAGTGATGGTGACTCCACCACTTCCCTGGGCAGCCTGTTCCAATGCTTGACCACTCTTTCAGTAAAGAAAGTTTTCCTAATATCCAGTCTAAACCTCCCCAGACATAACTTAAGGCCATTTACTCTCATCCCATTGCTTGTTATTTGTGAGAAGAGACCAACACTCACCACGTTACAACCTCCTTTCAGGTAGCTGTAGAGAAGGGCGAGGTCTCTCTTCAGCCTCCTCTTCTCCAGGCTAAACAACCCAATTCCCTCAGCTGCTCCTCATAAGAATTTTGCTCCAGACCCTTCATAAGCTTCATTGCCCTTCTTTGGACACACTCCAGCACCTCAATGTCCTTCTTGTAGTGAGGAGCCCAAAACAGAACACAGCGTTCGAGGTGCAGCTTCACCAGTGCCGAGTAC
>NW_010511420.1:0-1108 GCF_000687285.1 Phaethon lepturus
ATTGGAACAGGCTGCTCAGGGAGGTAGGTGGAGTCACCATCACTGGAATGTTTAAAAAACCTGTGGGCATGGCACTTCAGGACATGGTTTAGTGGGTATGGTGGTGTTGGGTTGATGGTTGGGCTTGATGATCCTTAAAGGTCTTTTCCAACCTTAATGATTCTGTGATGCTATGTTAGGTCAACAGGCAGTAGAGTTGGCTAGCAAGAGCTATTGAAGCAAGGTCAGTTGTGAGCCTCCAGCACAGCCTGCCTCTTCACTAATGGCTAGAGCTCAGCTGTTGTGCACGCAGGCAGATTTGCTTATTTTAGGGGCCAGTTTGGGGTGGTGAGGTGGCAGGTTTCTACACAGTGCAAGTTGAAGAAATGAAATATGCCACCTGAGAGAGCCTTTAACAGGGGTGTAGACGATCTATAATCACAGTTGGGCACTTGGTAGAGAGATAATTGCACACTACCAATTCTGCCTAACCAGTGGTGAGGTGGGAAATGTTACCCAGAGAGGCTGGAAGTTACTGAATCAAGCTATGGAAGACCTGATATTCCAGTGGGATGTTGGACCAGGTGCATCCCTCCAGCCTTCCCTTCCATGACTGGGGCCTGGGCACAGGTCTTGTGCTCACAGGAGAGGCTGGAGGGGCAGCCTGTGCCCCTGAGACCCTCTGTCTGTCAAAGTCCTCTGTACTGGGACCACTAATGTTTAGTATCTTCATCAATGACACAGACAGTGGGATCGAGGGCACCCTCAGCAAGTTTGCAGATGACACCAAGCTGAGTGGTGCAGTTGACACACCTCAGGGACAGGATGCCATCCAGAGGGACCTGGACAAGCTTGAGGAAAGGACCTGTGTGAACCTCATGAGGTTCAACAAGGCCAAGAGCACAGTCCTACACCTGGGTCAGGGCAACCCCTGGTATCAGTACAGAATGAAGGGATGGAGAGCGGCCCTGCCAAGAACAACTTGGGGGTACTGGAGGGTGAAAAGCTGGACAGGAGCCGGCAATGTGTGCTTGTAGCCCAGAAGGCCAATCACATCCTGGGCTGCATCAAAAGAAGCATGGCCAGCAAGTTGAGGGAGGTGATTCTACCACTCTGCTCTGGTGAAACC
>NW_010511420.1:1191-3354 GCF_000687285.1 Phaethon lepturus
GCTGGAAAAGAGAAGGCTCTGGGGAGACCTTATTGAAGCCTGACAGTGCTTAAAGGGCGCTGATAAGAAAGATGGGAAAAGACCTTTTAGCAGGGCCTGTAGCGATGGGGCATGGGGTAATGGTTTTAAACTAAAAGAGAGTGGATTTAGACTGGATCTAAGGAAGAAATTTTTCACACTGAGAGTGGTGAACCCCTGTCCCAGGTAGCCCAGAGAAGTGGTTGATGCCCCATCCCTGGAAATATCGCAGGTCAGGCTGGACGGGGCTCTGAGCAACCTGGTCTAGTTGAAGATGTCCCTGCTCATTGCAGGGGGGTTGGACTAGAAAGCCTTGAAAGGTCCCTTCCAACCCAAAGATTCTATGATTCTATGATCCCTGGACCAGTAAGTCTCCTCCAACCTATTCAGGTATCTTTGTGCACAGCCTTTTAGTGTGAGTCTTTCAGCCAATGTTACTCAGGGAGGAATAATCCTCTGCTCAAGGCAAAGCATCTGCACTGGTTACATGCAAAGCTCTGTGAGAAGTGGTAAAACTGATGTGTTATCTGGGCAATTGAAGCAATAGTTAGTCTCTGTGGGTAGTGTCTGTGCTGGCCCTTTTCTTCTTTCTTTTGTCCATATACAAGGGAAGAAAATATATTTAGTTCCTGCTCCTGCTACTGCAATCCATTAAGTGCCTTCCATTTCACAGCCAGGTGCTATTTTCCTCAGGGGAAAGCGATGCAATAAACATGCTGTGAATAATGAAAGCTCTCTACCTCATTAACATTTTTTTGAGTTATGCCTTTGGGGAGATATTTTCAAAAGTACTGCACAAGGTCTGATTTTTCCCTCTACTTTTGAAATCCTTCTCTCACTGTACAGGCTCCAGGGGCATCTGAGTCACCCAATACAAATAACAGCAGGGTCTTGGCTTTGGCCAGCTTTCCCCTTAGATAAGCAGGCTGCAATGCCTGGGTGGGTGAGTTCTTGGTGAGCACCACCTTGAGTTACAGCTTGACTGTTCACACCAGACCAAAAACATGGTAGGTAAAAAATCTTTTTGCATGGGAAATGTGTTTGTGCTGTAGAGAAGGGAAAGGAGGTATTTTTCCTTCTCCAGAAAAGCAGACAGTCATCCATCTACTAGAGGGGATAGGGGATATATTATTTGAAGGGTTCAGTGAAATTAAATTTTAGTCTTGTCTCTGAAACAAGTCACTTTCTTTTTTTAATACATTTATTGCTGAGAGGAGTATTATAGAGATTAGAATAGGAAATGGTGATTTTCTTGGACCCCCTCCTAGCTGAGTGCATTGTGACTACTTGCCAAAAAAGTAGTTTCAAAGCATGTTCTCCGTACATAGCTTATGGGTGCATGTCCCTACTTTTGCTAGATTTACTATATATCTGCAGCTCCCACTGGCTTTAGCACTGCTCCAGAGCTGGAGTGGAAATTCAAAACACAAAGCACCCAGAATCCAGAGCCATTCCCAGAAATTAATATATACTTCTGTGTGAAAGGTGTTGTTCTTCATAACAACTTCATAGCTGTTACATGGCTATCCGTATAGATATCAAGTTGTATAAACAGCAGTTATCTATATCAAACATTCAAATAATCGTTATGTAGTTTTGTGAACCTTATCTGAAGAATGCCACACAAATACGAAGCATACCTTTCAGCAGATCGTTTACTTCCAGGGGCTTTTTTACCTGCAGTTTGTATTTCATGGGTCTAGCCCACCTTCTCCACAAAAGACAAAATGTACTTACCAGCCACTCTCAAAACCAATTTCCTATGTGGTAAGAGGGACTCTTTCATGCTCTTAAAGAAGAGCAACCCCTTCCCTATACACGTACCTGCAGTTGGGCTGACGCTGGCTGGAGGCCGGGTGCCCACCAAGGCTGCTCTGTCACTGCCCTCCTCAGCTGGGCAGGAGAGAGAGTCTAATGAAAAACCGGTGGGTGGAGATAAGGGCAGGGAGAGACCAGTCAGCGATTACTGTCATGGGCAACACAGGCTTGACTTGGGGAAATTAGTTTAATTTATTGCCAATCAAATCAGGGTGGGGAAATAAGAATTAAAACCAAATATTAAAACCCCTCCCCCCCACCACTCCCTTCTTCCCGGACACAACTTCACTCCCGATTTCTCCCCCTCCTGCCCCTGAGCAGCGCAGG
>NW_010511421.1:0-709 GCF_000687285.1 Phaethon lepturus
GTCTATTTGTCATTGTTGTACAGGCACATTTTCCTTTCCAATACTCCCAATTTGTATCTTATATGCAGTATTTGGGTTGTTTTTCAATCGTGTTTCACACCTCTGGGTAACTTGTTTCACTGTAGTACATAAATTTTGACTCATTATTTTTGATTTAAATATTTATACAATGCATCTTCTCCCAAGTGAGTTTTATTTTGTTCTTCCTGTAGCAGTTTCCATAAAAAAAAGGCACTATTATTCCACCATCTGGTATTGAATATATTCCTGTTTGCTGATTTTCCTTTCCTCCTAGATCCTCCATCATAACTTTATGCTCTTTAGAGTATTCTAGTTTTTCGTTCTCTATTATACTGAATTTACCATCTGGGATCAAAGAAAGAATTTTTACAATTTCTGTCCATTCTGCTACCATCTTAGCCTCATAGTCCCCCAATTTGTTTCCAACCTCTGGATCAGTGTTGCCCTTTTGGTGTCCCATACGATGCATAATTGCAAACTTCTTCAGTAGTTGCACGGCATCCAACAATTGTAAGATCTCTTTAACATGTTTCATTTGCTTTCCTTGAGCAGTCAGCAGCTCTCTTTCTTTCCAAATAGCTCCATGAGCATGTACCACTCCAAAGGCATATTTGGAGTCTGTCCACATGTTGACCGTTTTTCCTTTTGAAATTTCCGGTGCTTGGATTAAGGCAATAATTTCTGCCTT
>NW_010511422.1:0-5376 GCF_000687285.1 Phaethon lepturus
AGACATTCACATCACTGTTACAATAAACCCTGATAGAATTGTGTCATTCCAAAAATGGCAGATACTATTGCCAATATTCCTTTTTAAAAATGAGAATAATTTTTGTAGATAACTTTCCAGACATCAAGTGAATTTTCCCGGCATTTTGTCAAAAGTAGGATTTGGTTTTGTTAAAGGAACAGGAGGGGTAATCTGTGTGCATGGTAAATGACTGAAAACTTTCATCTGCCATCCTCCCCTTTCCAGCCAGTGAGCACTAAATAAAAACAGAGCAGGTGTTTTGCTGGGAAGAACAATCCAATGCTGGCTGCTGTAAAATGAAGCAACTTTCACAAAGACATGGAAAGCCCCAAATGTCCTGAATGAGCCCTAACTTTGAGGGAAACAGACTAGACTGAAACAATTTTTGGGAAGCCCACCTATTAATTGTTTGCCTCTGTCCCTCATATAGTTGGTAAAGTTGCTCCATATGCAGTCTTCAGCAAGGTTTGAATTTATTGCATCACTTTAATAATTTAAACAAAGATAGTGTTTGGAGGCAGAGATTTCTTCTGACCTCCAAGGATCCAGGGGCTGCCACAGAAGTGGGACTAGCAGTCATTTTTCCTACTCCTGAAGCTTCAGACCAACTTGCTTATAGGCAGGAACTTTGGGAAAACAGCTTCTGCCCTCCCTACAGTAAAAGTAGATGGACATAGGCGGTCTTGCTCTGCTGCGTTGTATGACCCTGTCAGAGTGAATTCATTCAGGCTAACTCTGTACTACTAATGTATGGACAAAGGAGAAAAAAGAATTTTGGAGAGAAATAAATTGGAAACTTATCAGCAGAAGTGCTGACCTTCCTTTACTTTCAAGTGCCTAAATTTTGCAAGTCCAACAGTCTGTTGACATCATGTTTTATATGGCAAGAGTTTAAAAAAGGGAACTAAAATACAGAAATAGTGATTTTCTGAACATAAAAAAAAAAGTTGGAAATTTATAAAGTAAGATACTACAAGCTAGCTTATTGTGTGTTTCTGTGTGTTTCTAAATGCAGCTGATTCATTCTTACAGTATTTATTTAATAGGCTTGTGTTTGATGTATGCCAACCGTTAATATCCCTATGGATCAGTTATGAATTTTAGGTTTCTTTTATTGAAATGCCAAAATACATTTAGCTGGGAAAAAAAATCTCTTGTTCTTGCACTGTTTTGCAAAACAAAAATGGTGTTTATAGAAGTTTTTGACAGGACTTGTTTTCCTAATAGGAAATCCTTGATTCCTCAAAAAATCACAAGTAGAGGAATTCCTTTAGTTAATTTATTAAGTAATACAATAATGACAACTGAGTGAAACAATAAATTTCTATCCCATGGAAAAATGTAGTGCTTTTTTTTTTTATTTTTATTTTTTTGGTCTCAACTCAGGATCACAAATTTAAAAATCAGACTTTCCAGAAAAAGATTGAGCTTTTTTTTCAAGCTGTGAAGTATCGAGCCTCAACAAGTTCTAAAAACAATGACAATGCCGGGTGATCAGATTGCATAAATAGGACTGAGCTGTGAAATTGGTATTATACATTAGGCTTCAGCTACCAAGGCTGAAGTTATTGTTAGATGAATAACAGCTAACATTAGCTGTTATATACCCTATACTCTCTGTGGATGCAGAGCTGTGGCCATAGCAAAAGCAGAGTCATTCTGCTGAACGTCATGGCTTGGAGAAGATGTGGGCGAGTTGAGTGCCAGATCTCCAACCCAAACCTTCCTGGTAGTATATGGCCATTTGTGTATGGAGTAAAGAAGAGTAAGGAGTGCCTCATGTTCTGACAGTTGCTGACTGATATACATTCCCCCATAGATGTTGAAAATCTGCCAGGTGCTTGCTCTTGTTGGTATCACGAGACATTTTCAATGTTCTGTGCACAGAAATTGCCTGTTAATATTTTCTCCAATATTTTTACTTACACAGTAATTAGGGAGTGATTAGAAGTTTTGTTAAATAAATTGAACTGCCAGGTCTTCACTGTTCTCATGGGAAATCAGTGTGTGCTTTAGTAAACAAGTAGATAAATCACATTCTGGAAGCAGCACACTTCTGCTGTAGAAGGTATTATTTGAAGAGAATACACCAAAGTCCACAGTCTGGTTTTGGCAGATTAGAGGGAGAAGTGCTTTCACTTGTGTGAAACAAGATGTTGCATGTCTTTTGTTATCTTATGATGCTACATTAAAGTAACAGCTGCATCTCATTTTCTTTTTCCCTGGTAAAAAAATCATTGGCCGGTCACTGTGTAGGTTTGGTTTGATTTTTTTTCATGAATCCGTGACTAATTTTTGTGTGGAGTCTTTGATATCCCTGTGTTTCAGTGGGAAAATGCTGGCATAATTTCTTGAGAGGTTTGCATTTTTATCAGAAGAGCCTGTTTTCACATTTTAATTACATTTTTTTCCAATTAACTGTGGTGAAGCTGGGGACAAGGGAATTGCAGGGGAATGTATACTAAAAGGATATAGAAGCAAAATGGCAACTACTGTTGTTCTTTAACTGATTTTTTTTTTAATAGATTCCTCCTTGATGTGTTGATTGCACACTTGCATTGATTTTTAGATGTTATGTCTATCATTTTCAAAGAGTAATACTGGCCATGCTCTGTCCCTGTGTATGTCACACTAAACAGAAGCAATGACCATTTCTGAATGTCCTACCTGCTGTTCTGGTTCCCTTTCTTCTTGTACCTTTTAAATAACAAACTGCTGTAGAAGAAATTTGCTGGTTTAAGAGCAGTGTGATCCCCTTTATTCCCCATTAACTTCTTTGTCCCAATTTTTCTGGCTTCTTGTGTCTTTGTTTCTCCCCTTCTCCCCAAACTTTTCCATGGCTGACTGCTAACTTCAGCTGTCCTCTGCTGCAACAGGGGTTAACAAAGGGCTGGCTGCTCGCTACAGAAGGAGAGCTGGTAGCTGTGGGTGATAACAAACCAGGAAGGATTCAGTCCCACTGAACTGTTTTTACTCAGCACTGCATTTCCAAAAAGTGGAGACAGGTCAGAAGTTAAATAAAGTTCTTGCCACTGAATAGCAAAGGTGTGCATGTGCTAATTTTATTTTGAAGATTGTATTTCTAAATGGGCTTTTAACATATTGGGTGAATAATACACTTTACAAAAATGAGCTGAACTACTAGAAGAAAATTGGTGCTTTGATGCTATCCAGGTTGTTTGTCTCTTAAAAGTGAAAATCGTGTCAGACTTGACGGTCCTCTGTCTTACTTGTTGTTTACACTTAAGTCAATGGAACTTAAGCATGTAGCACATTAAGGAAGAAGGAAGGACACCTGTTCATTTCCAATAGAAAATGTAAATTTTATGTCACCTGTGTATGTTCTTTGAATACCACACATGTAACATGCTACTATTCGTAGGATATTCCAGGACTTGCTGGTCTGGAAGGCAGTCCAGGAGACAGGATATCTCCAGGATGCAAGGTAAGATCTATACTCCATATATTTTGCTGGTACCAGAAAATACATTTGTTCTTTTTATTTTTGAAGGGAAACTAAGGAGTGAAACAAAATATTTTCTTCTTGTTATGGCAGTCTGGAGTGGTAATATGTACAATGTTCTGATGGTTCTGATCAATGTCATTGTTGTGTTGTGCATATGCTGTAAATTACATGATTGTATTACACTGTGAACTTCCAATATTTTATTACTTAAAAAAGATTGTGAATTCATCTATATGTAAGAAAAAATCAGGTACTTCTGAATGCAAATGGCTAATTATATACCTATAAATGTAATTTTCATAAGTCACCATCTAAATGCCTAACTTGTGTGTGTTTAAAAAGTGTACCTGACGCATACTTTGAGCCTCTCCGTTTAACTAATGCAAAGGACAATGCTTACGGTATTTTTTGGCTGTCAGCACAGTATATTTTGCAATTATGTGTTTGTAACAAACCCTTTAGAAGTACCATTGTGGGTATGTATCAGTGTGTATCTTAAGTCTCAAATTAAAGAGGCTTACTTTGGAAATACCTATTTCCTCTTTGACTTTCAGCTTTGCAAATTCAAAGTGGTATAAAAGAGAAAGTGGGTTAGTTTTTCCTCTCATTAATTGTTACCACTGCTAAGAAGTCTGCAGCTCATGCTAAGCTGTAGTTTCCCTGTACATCTTTGTCAGATATGAAATAATATACTCTGAATTTTTGTAGCTTCAAAATAGGATCATAGTTGAAATTAGTTGCAACAGCCATGTACAAAAATTCCACAAAGTATTAGAGGTCCATCCTTGCAAATAAAAATGTTGATCTTTTCTCACCCTTACTGAAATAAAAATGTACACAGATAACAGCTAGTGAAAACCTTCAGTTCTACTGTAGACTTCAATATCTCCAAATCATGGTAGGCATTAAATAAAACATATAAAAACGTGTAGTGTAATCAACCCTTGGTTTTGTTGTTTTATTCCCTGTGATCTGTGAAGTAGCTGAGCAATTAGGTGAGGTGAAGGTAACATTACAGTAATCTTTTTTTATTATTTTTTTTTTATTTAAAGCAGTAAAGGCCTGAATGGACAAGCCTTATTTTCTGTTCGTATCTCTAGCACACTCCATGTTATACACACAGTGCACCATCTCATTGGGTAATAATGTGCTCATGTATGTCTTTTTTGTTCTTGCCTACACCCATGTGAACTCATTGACTATGTCCACAGAGACAGCTGTAAGCATTCAATCTTGCTTTCATATTGTAAACTTGAGTATCACCACTTGCTTTCTTCCCTGTCTTGTTAATATCATATGCGTTCTGTGTTCAATGTGCCTATGAATTTATGGTCTTAGCAGACAGGTGCTTGAAAAACAAAGTTAGGGCTCAGAATGAAAAAAAAAATTTTTTGGTTGTTTAGAATGATTTCTTTTGCCAAAATGACTGTAATATAATTTCTTAGAAATGTTAAATATTTTGGTATCTAGTGGTTCCAGTTACCATGCAGTAAGTTTGCATTATTTTTTCCTAGTTTGTCTATCCTAATTCCTTAGAAAGTGACCATACCAAATAGTGGGCATTTCTACAACTGATGGTATATTTATCTCTCTAAACTCTGGTAGAAACCCCTCAGTGAAAATGTTTGGTCTAGAGCAGGGCCAGATCCTGCTTGTCCTTTTACTCCATTATTTATTTCTTTATATTTACTTTTTTTTTTTTATAAAATAGTAAAGTAAATATTATTTATATTTACTCCATTTATCCAGTTAAAAAAAAGAGAGTTTTGCAAGCATACATGGCAGTGGAAGACAATATACATGCATCCTAAGTCACTGAAAGTCTTAAAAGCTACTTTACCTTTGTAGTATTAGACTCTACCCAGCCAAATATTCTGCGTTGTGTATTC
>NW_010511422.1:5407-23561 GCF_000687285.1 Phaethon lepturus
CACAGGGGTTAAATCCTACATTGAGAAGTCAGGTTTTTACTGAACTGAAGCTTTAATTTGTTAATCCATGTGTAGGATGTGATATATTCCCTTTTAATTTATCTATCTAAAATGCAAGTGTATAGTCACCAGATGCTTCCTCTGCAGTTTGTCTCTCTCCACTAGTGTCTCAGTGAGACTAAAGATGTCAATGTTCATAGCTGTGGTATATGTTCTTAGTTAAAACCATCAGATATTATTTGGCCATCACTAGCTCAATTTCAAGTATCACATCTTTGTGATTGGCTATAGTGAGCCTAAGCAGACTAGGTCTTCTTAGTTTCTATATGCTCTAAGGTAAGCGCACCATAATGAAGACATTTCTCCTAGTATGCATAAGTGCTCTTGCAATCTAGGGAAGTTCTACTCCCATTCGGCAAGTGGAGCAGCATGGCATAGAAGTGTTAAGCCTAGGAAATCTGTGGAGAGAGTTAAAGTCTCTGAGGTCTTAGAACAGATCTGCTGAGCCATCTAGCACATCTGCTTCCTTCCTCCTCAAAAAAGAGATGTCATTTACTTATTTACTTACCTTCTATTGTTTGCCTTTTTCAGTGTTACCTTATCCCCTTACCTTGCTGTGCTGTAAAACTTCTCAAAAGCTCAGATTTGCTTACTTGTGATAAATTTCTCCTGGATATGCTTGACTGCTATGTGTTTCAAAATCAAGGCATACCCTTTTTGTTTAACACCAATAGTGGTGATTACCTGAACCACTACTGCATATATGACCCTCATTTCCATTTTCCAAAGAGTACGTGTAACACTAAACAGTTGAAGATTCTCCCTACAGTAACACAGTGCTTGACACATTTGTCCCTGTTTTATACCCAGTGCATGTGCTGGCATGTGTTTGGATGGTACAAGGTGTTGTGAACTGTTCATGTGAACATGAACAGTTGGCCAATCTCACAGCTGGCATACTTACCATTTTAGACTTCTCTAAAGTAGGTTAGGAGAAACTGAGCTGATAAAAAGCATTTAAAACTTGATACAGTTCTTTCAAATCTTTTCTGTATCACAGATTTCCATTTGCAATAAAGGTTCATAGGACTTCTTAGTGCCTTGTATAATTTTGTTTTAGCAGTATTTGATTTAAACCCATTGATAAGAGTATTGTTCTCAATACCAAAATAGCATGAGTTCCTCCTTTGTAATTTTCCCTTATTAACTCTGTGGTCGTGTTCAGTTCCTATGCATATTCTTTTTTGTTGTTTCTTTCTACTTGTCCCTGAGAGATATAGCTAGTGTTATCCTTCTCTGACCCTTCATAATTCTAATTGTCTTGCAGCTTCAGCACTGCAGATTAATTTTCTTCCTTGTCCCTTCTCTGACCTTCTTTTCTGTTTTTAACTTCACTCCCACCAGTTCCTCCACTGCTTTATACTGAGCTGCCAAATAATTTTGTCACACCTATTAATTTAAAACTGTCTCCTCTTTATTTGTTCTGATTTCAATACTGTTCTACTTTGGTTTTTTTCTTCCTAACTATCCTCTTTCCGTTACGGCTCAACGTCACTCAGTACTTGGTGTGTACCATGCCCAGATGTTTCTGATACCAGTTATATATAGGAAATGATAATGTAATTTTTGTCCTACACAGAATTAGGCTGGAATGGTGAGTCGGTAATCTTCTCCCTTCATGAGTGCTAGATAAATGATCTTCTTATTACTGTAGTTAGGTTACCTGCTGTAGCCTGTGGTTTCTAAATTACATTTTTCTTCATGTTGCAGCAGATTATTTTCTTCAACACGATTTCTGCTTTTAGATGTAATATTGTGGCTGGAGTAATTACAAGATGAAATGTGTTTTACTCCAGAAGTGTCACATGCATTATCAAATCTTAACAGTGCTCCTAAGAATAATGTAGTAATAACAGCATCAAATCAGTATCTGAGCTGCACGGCAGTACCTGAATTAGTGTAGGCCCACACCGTGTCCAAGAGGAGCTTTAAAAGGGGATATTGTGTGCTGGAAATACAGGATGCTTCTACGCAACCCAGTGCGGACTGTTGCAAGCTCACTCAGAAATTGGTAGTGTAGGTTCTGCCTCTGCAGGCACAGCTAGCAAGGGGAGCACAGACTGCAGCAGACTCGCATCCCACTGGTTCAGTTATATAATTATATTTTGCTGTCTATTTTTGTTTCTAGATGGATGATTCTAGATTGTTTCAGATTGTTGTGCTAAATGTTCATGGTGGACAATATAATGAAGCATTACAAAGATTTCAGCTCTGCACTTTGTGCTACAGTAAGACAAATACAGTATTTTGAATTGTCATTAAAGGAGAAATACAGTATTATGTAGCATTGCCTAGTGAAGAGCAGTGAGATAAGCAGAAGGGCTGAGGCATTCCTCTGGCCACACATAACCCTAGCAAAATTATTTGTCCTTGTTTCTTATTGATGTGTTAAATTCCTAAGCAGAATCTGTTTCCAGGGAACATTATTTACTGGCAACCTATCATCTGGATTGTCACAGCTGCCAAATCCATTTCAAAGGAAAATACTTAAATTGGAAGAAAATGTTTGTCCACCTTAAGCTTCATCAAATGTAGTGTTAAACATCTAGAGCTATTTCCTTGCTCCTATCTTTCTGGGACCTTCTACCTAGGATGAGCACATGCTTTTCTTTCAGGGCATTTGAATCCTTGTCTGACCAGAATGCCTGGCTGAAAAGAATACACTTACTTGAACTGCATCCTAAAAGTGTTAATTAAATGTAAGCAAGGCTACTGGTGTCCTTCAGATTTAAAACCTTGCATGAAAAAGTTTACTATCCTTTAAGAAACTGTAGCAGTGAAAATCAATGCTTCTGTGAAACCAGTATCTTCCCATAGTATTGAAGACAGGTAATAGGACTAGAGCCTACATCCTTCTCTCCTTCCTTTTCCTTATTCTTCAGAAGATCATTTCTGTTCTTTCTGTCACTATGTAAAGCTGGAGCGTACCCCTATGTATTCCTACTGGGGGACACAGTGGTCAGAAGACAGATGAAGTATTAACAAGGGATGTATCATTTTTGTGACTCAGCTAGTGGTCTGATATTCATGGCATGTGAGGTCTTCTGACTTCTTTACAAAGAATCCGTGCAGTGCAGCAGCTATTAGCACACCTAACAGCTTTGTAGAAAGACTTGTTATTCTACTGAAATCTGGACAATCTACTTGTATGTTCTGGATATGAGTTGGATTTACTTTTCACAGAAAGTACTTTGAAAGATTAGCAAGTCTTGACTGCTGTCGTTTTGAAATTTTTGGAATATTGATCAGCTTTGACTCCTGACCAGAGTCCTCAACAATTTGGTGAAAGTCACTGATACCATGAAGACTCTCTTCTGTGAAGAACATCATTGTGAAGATTGACCCTTGTGCTTTCTTATATATTAGAATATCTAATATATATATATTTCCCTAAAATACTGGGAAAAAATGCAATTCTGAAAATACCATTTTCTTTTCTTGACCCAAAGTGCTTTCTCAAAAAGCATTGATTTCTCCTCTTAGTCCCATAATATTTTAGGTTTCCTCAAAAGCTTCCAGCAGTTGTACTAATTAGGAATAAAACTTCTATTTAAATAGCCAAATAAATACATTATGACATGGTGCTGAAATGACAAAAAGTTACTGCAGTTGTGATCTCTGTCATAACAAAAAAATTAAATACCTTATCAAATACATACTGAAGTAAACAGAAGAGGTTTGGGGTTTTATTTATTTTAATGGCAAGTAAGGACCTGGTTTCACATTTTTCCTAAACCTTGCTTTTTTTAAACTTGTCAAAAAATAAACAATTATAATGTAATTAACTCTATTCCTGTGATTTTTTTTTATTTTAACGGGAAATACATCACCAGTTGTCTTGCAGAATCTGGTGCATAATTATGTGTTTTGAGTCAGCCCTTATTTTCCTAACATGCATTGAGGTCTTTCTAGTGGTTTTTTTCTTTTCTTTTTTCTTTTTTTTTCTTTTTTCTTGTTTTCTTTTTTTTTTTTTTTAAATTGGCCATTCTGACACTTTAGATCTATGATCACATTCATTGTTAGGTATTTTTGCTTTTTGATTTGTCTAAAAGAAATGCTAATTAATTTTACATTCTTTTGCAGACAAATGTAAACCAGATGCTTTTTGTGAACATCCCAGGCCCCATTTACTAAGGGCATATATGGATGCTGCATTTGTTCTGGATAGTTCACAGAAAATGAGTGGTGCTGAATTTGAGCAAGTCAAAGACTTCACGAGCAAAGCTTTCACTGCATTCAACATTTCCTTGGATCCAAAAACATCTATTGTAGAGGACAGAATAGCTGTGGTGAGCCATGCACTCAAAGCAGGCATAGGAAAGAGGCCAGTAAAGAAAGAATTTGACTTTGTTACCTACCACAGTAAAGACCAAATGAGAAGATATATTAAAGAATCTCTTCAACAGCTGAATGGAGAGGCTGCCGTTGGCTATGACATACAATGGACAATTACTAATATTTTCTCAAGGCCTCCCAATGCAAGGCCACTCAAAGTTATCACCATTATATCCGCTGGAAAAACGAGTCAATGAGACAAAAGAACATTAAAAAAAATTTCCTTGCCAGCTAAATGCCAAGGCTATGCCCTGCTTGCAATTTCACTAGGGAAGTCCTGTGACAGAAATTAACTGTAACAGCTCACAAACACTCCTTTGGAACAGCTTTTGGTTCAGCTTGGCAGAATCCACAAGCGTGAACTTAACTATGTAATGAGATCTCTGAAACTATTCATACATTTCCTGGGGAGTAAATTATCAAGTTGTAGGTGGGGTTTTTTGGTCTCCCTGTGAATTTTCAATATCCTGCAAAAGCACTGGATGGATAAGATTGGGATGTACTCATGGATGTGCATTGCTGGGTAGGTTTTATTCATTCTCCATTCATAGAGGTCTTCAACCTTGTTCTTTGGGTAAAATCAGGTATTATATCCATCCTCTTTCATTTCAGGAGTCTTTATTTTGGTGACTGACATCTATAGGGCCCGTTGTTTGCCATCAGTTTCAAAAACTGTTTAGCCAGGAACAACTGGTGGATGGATATGGCTTTGATGCTGAAAGAAGTGCTGCTAAGATTGTCATTGCCATGGGGCACAACTGCTTTTTCTTTGCCTAGCTATATCCCTGACATTGAGAAATAAATACTTGGTTATAAAAAATTATTTTCAAAAGCACAAGCACCACCAACTTTCTCATGCAGAGCACACTCACCATAAGAAAGTTAAGGTTTTCCATCGCCTTTGGATTCTAACATCACTGAGACCTGTGGCTTCTAATAAGATAGAAACTCCTCAGTGCAGTTCTTTGAGCGACTTTGTCCTGATCGTATGTTGTATATCCAGCAAGGAAAATGTATAAGTAGAGAAACCCATCATCGGGGTTGTTTAAATACAGGCCAACAGAGAATGCAAATGGCAGCTGAGTTCAGAATTCATTTCATAATGCGTATATGGAAATCCTGCTACACTGTTGGGTGTCAGAGGAAAAAATTGACTGGGGGGCTAAATGCTCTGTATTGGAGTGAAACATTGACAAGCACCCTGTTCCCATTAAACATCAACTCCAGCCGAACTTCAGTGGGATCTAGGTAACTCTGCCTTATGACTCAGCTTTGGAAGTCAAAGGTCTAACTTTTTTGCTACTGTAAAAATATAAAATCTGTCAAATAAAAATGAGAACAGACTAATGAGTGCCTGTATCCTCTACAGAGTGTGTTAAATTGTGAGTATAGACCACAGAAAAAGACATTGTACATTATGTTATTCATAGACTTTGTTAGTGGCTTTTATCTAAAAAGTCAGAATAACTTACTTACTAAGGAAATAAATAAATAATATAGTATAAATATAATCCTCACATTCATCTAAACTTAAGTTTATTTAGGTCCTCCATTTCTTCATACAAGTTAATTGCACTTTTTCCTATTGATGGGTGCAGAATCAGACCACCATAGCATTCATCTCTCTCTATATAGTGTTTGTGATATGTGTATAATACAATGAAGTCACTTGATTTGCTCTTGGATAAAAGGCAAAGCTTTGCCACAATCTTCTAAATGCCACAAAACTAATTAATTTTTTTACTGTATTCTGAACAGGTGAGGACAACTACCCACCAGAAGAACTCAAGGCAAAGTGTAGCAGACACAGCTTTCAGAGCCAAAGATCTGTGTAAGTCCATTACATAATTATTTGAATATCGAGGTGTTAATGGTGAATAAGATTTGCTTTTAAGAGAAAACACCCACTCCTTATTGGATGTTTTCAACAAGTTTTTTGTTTGATTGGTTAAAAGTCTGGGTGATTAGCAAAGACAAAGAGTGAAACTGCACCATAATAAACACATTAGAAATTGACAGCATACAGCATACCATGTTATGTTTTAAAACAAGTCTAAAATTGTTGTACAAAAATAATTACATCCTTTATATTGTTTTTGTGTTTTAAACATACCTTTGTAGTTGCCCAAAACTACACATTGTGCCCTTCTGAAAACTTCCAGGTGCCATAATATATTTTAACATTAAAATGCTACTTTTTTGTTACATGACGTCTTAAATATAATGAGAAAAGAGAAGTCAAACCTGACGAAACCAGTCACTGATGGCAGCCAGTTTTGTGATTCCTCCTGCCAAAGGTGTTGGTTTATTCTGAAACTGAATCAAAGTGCAAAGGGCTCACTTTCAATGCAGAGATTCACTAGGGAACTGCCCAGTAGAACACATGCTGCAAAAGTCCTGCAAAAGGACTGCAATAACTGCTCAGGTCAGCAAAGGAAACGTGAAGGTAAAATGAAACATGATGGCTCCAAGGCACTGTCCTCAGGGTCACTTCCCTGAAGTGCAACTAAGGGCAATATGAAAGTTCCTGAAATTTTCCTGGTTTGCATTACTAATGTATAGACCATAAGAATCTCTGTTATGTAGGCAGAGACCTTGTCAGCTTATACCTACTTGTTAGAACTCTGAAAATCTGAAATCTGAACACTCGTAGTAGAAAAAATGGTGATAATGAGCAAAATCAAAGCTTTTGAAATCCTTTCCTCCTGATCTTGGAAGAAAATAGCTAGAGCAGCTGGTTGAGAGTTCTTGTCTCTGTTTTCTTATGTTTAAAAACACCATCTCTTATATGCAGTCACCCTGTTCGGAGTTTTCTCTAGCAGCAGTTCACATATACATTACCTTGGATCATGGCTGATAATAGCAGTATCATTGACTTGTAACAGTCAACTTTATTTCTTATTCCAACTGAAGTCTGTGGTTTTTGAGAGCTACATATACATTCTTCTGCACTTCCATGTACTGTGCAAAAGCATTTCTAACCTTCACTCACTTTTTTTTAAACTATATATAGATTAGTTTTTAAGACTTAGTTTCAAGAGAAGTGACTGCAAGCAGTAAGGAAAGAGAACATTTTTCCAATACCAAGAGAAAACATGGATTTTCTTGTTCTGTCTGTAAAGAGGTTGCAGTTCTCTTAAGTGGCATCTTTTGGGGGCAGGGAGGAGAACACCATGCCAGATGAAAGTTTTTTTCTTTCTTTCCAGCATAGTAAATTGTAATTTCAGCCTGTTTGTATTTCTGTTATAATTAGGCATTCATTTCTTTCAATAGGCTTGAGCAATTTCTGAAGAAATTGATTTCCCTTCTGATTTAGGAGCAGCTACCTGTGAATGTCTTATCACCACACATCCTGATTGTGTCCTGTGTTTATCTCTAGCTTTGAAGCAAAAGAGGTGTCTGCAGACTATGTGGCTACTTCATTCACTCCTCCCTGGTACTCAAGAGGATTGTTCCAGGCTGATAGAAAATATAGTCCTTTAAGAACAAGGGTTTTTGCCAAGAAGAAACAAAACTGGAGTAACTAGAAACTTAAGGCACAGTTTTCAGAAATGTGAAGCCCTTCAGCTCAGCTGAAGACAGTGGGGGCTGTGGGTGAAACTAGAATATGTATTTGAAAGAAACAAGCAAGAAGGGAAAATGGTAACATCATTCTACCAATTAACCCTAGATGGATCCTGATTCATCCTTACAATACCAAGTGGAAGGAGGAGGATCTCTCCTCCAACCTTGCCCCTGCTTCAAGCTGATCTTTTCATTGTTTTTCTTCTTCTGTATTTGCAAGTGGATGATCCACATAAACCTCTGTCCATTTTCTGACAGAACCCTCTCTAAGGGTGATGAAAAGCCTGATGCTTTCTCTACTCGCCTGCTATCGCTTCCCAGATAGCCTTTTAAAACACAGAATTGTGTTTTGGTTTCTCTCAGGTCTATGCTGTTTCCAAGATTTAAGCAAATACACACTGAACTGCAGAGTAGATATCAGAATAGTCAGTAGGTTGTTAGCTAAAAGGAGCAGACCTTGTTCTGGAAGAAGTCCTGTAAATCACTCTCAAACTTTTCCTTGAATTGAGTTTCCTGAGAATGGGGTTTGGCTTTTTGCAATCAAATGTTAAATCATGCTTCATAACTTTTCCTGAATTCTTTCTAGCTTTCATGCCCTTCCCGAGGTGTGACTGCCAACCATAGATACCATGCTGTAAGAAGAAAATCATCAGTACCATGAAGAGACGAAATGGCTTTCCCATGCAATTTTCTGCTATTCATTGTCCCTTAAGAATGCATTAACAAAGTTTGCTGGAATCATGATCTGCTGATACATCTTTTGAAAACTGCTAGATGAGAAGCTGGTTATAGCAGTATCTGCTATGAAAAATGATGATGAATGCAGAGACACACTTGGTCAGAGGAACGCCAGAAGGCAGGGGTTTCAGGTCCTTCAGAGAGAGATTTAAAGAGAGTATGTCAGACTATATCAGATTAATTGCAGATGGAGTTCATGGATTCTCCACTTTCCGTATGCTTAGCTTTTTTCATTTTTCCTTTTCTCCTGCATCCTTAAGAGGGGAAAGTGGGTTTTGTTTTGTCATTAGGGACTACAACGCTCCACAGTGATGAGAGATGTTTTATTCCCTTCTATTTCCATCACAGGATCCTACAGGAGCAGTCATTAAGTCTGTGGGCTCACTCAAGCCTATGAGTTGGGAAGAGATTTCCTCAACAAAATACTTGCTGTCTTAAATACAAAGAGCATGCAGAAGATGGGAGAAATAACTGAAGAATAACTGTTTCAGTTTGCTTTGCTTCTCAGGTGTCTGAGAAGGAGAAAAGGAATGTGCTCCCCTGAAAAGGCACACAGTAACCTGAAGACAGACTGAAGCAGTTCATGATTTCACTCTGGAAGTACCCTGCATTCCAGAGAGATACCTGCTTCTCTTCAATGTTTCGGAAAACAAGATCACGAGAAGGATACTTGTCACAAAATTACAGTACCTGTGTCTCATGCCTCAGAGAATTAAAAGATCTCCATTGCTTTCAGACACCTGAAAATGTACTTGAGGTCTCATAATAATATGTAGCCTCTGTACTGCACAGATGAGGCTACTGAGAAGCTGCATTCTATCACAGTGTTCAGTTCATCTGGGCTCTTTACTGGTGCCAACTGATTTTCAAGGTGCCACGAACTTTGTGTTTTATTTCTTCTGTTGTTATTAAGCCACGTTGCAGGATTTCCATTTATCTTGATGGCTCTGCTACAACATGTATAGACTTCCTTATTAAAATGTTCTGCGCAGAAAGCATCCATAGAACAATTTATTTCAGATGAAAGAGAACTGCAAAGTAAAAATTTAATTTGGTATCTTTGTGCAATAGCGTACACACAAAAAAGTGTATATCCCCTTTGCAATTTACAGCATCATTCATGCATCACAAAATGAAATTGTCCCTCATAGGTGCAAGAATCTGGGAAATGTGAGGGTACAGTGCAAGAAAAAAGAGTTTTCTTTATCTTCCAAGAATCCTTGTGAGGAGCTAGGCCATAATGGACTTCTGATACAGAAGACATTTGTAAAGAGAGAACACATTTGTTGCATTTGAGTTATGTAATTTCAAGTCATCATAGAAATGAAAAACATGACTGCTCAAAGGTTGCACATTTAAGGATTTTAATAAATTAACAGCTAGGAATGAACATATGCCATAGCTCTTTGTAGCTTCTCAATTATAATATGTCCAACACAGATTATTAGCTTCTTTTTATAGATGAAGCTAAAAATCTCAGGAAAATAAGGAGTCCATTTTGATATCATTAAAATTACCAACTACTTCATACATTGCATCCTTTAATTTGGAATTGTGCTGTACCTGATATGACATGGAAGAATGGTTTTAAAATTGTGCTCCAAACCAAAAAATATTTTAACTATATCAGAATTGCCAGTAGAAATAGCATAGATATATCTCATTTTCTTGCTGGGGTTTCTTGCTGCTCTAAACTTCTCTTAAAAGTAAGTTGCTGGACCTATTTTACAAAAGGGGTCTAACATTAAGTTTATAGAAGAGATTCTTTTTCATGTTATTTCTGTGAAAAAAGAAGTGGATCTGGGTATTCATAAAGGGCTGGTTGCTGTTTCTTTAGTTAAACTATAAGAGAGCATAAGGTGAGTATGGGGGAGTAAAGAAACAGTGCACTATCCATTCTACTGTTCAAGAGGTCATTTCTAAAGAAGATGGGGTAGAGAATGAACACCGCAACATTTGAAAAAATTATTTCTTCTGTGCAACATTCTTTGGTTTTGTTCTTTGTTCATTTAAATGAAAAAGAAAAATAAAAAAGTTAATACTCTAATTGAAAACAGTTGCATCCTTGGCCAGGCTGGCCAAGTAAGAAGGAAAAGGCTGAAAAGTGGGGTTCTCCCATTCTGCTCTCTGCCATCACCCCAGCTGTCCTGCTTCTGCCTGTAAGAGTATTCTCAGCATCCTTCACTCTTCTCTCTCCTTGCTCTTTCACAGCACAGTTGAACACTGAAATCCATTTAATTTATAGTTCTACCAGTTCTTGTTCCTTCAAACCCTTCTCTTTGATCTACCACAGTCAAAGAAAAATTTTTAAATGACTGATCATTTATAATATGAAATTTGCTTCTATTTTAACTATTTCACAAAACCCCCAAAACAAATAAAACCTCAACGAAGTACTTGCAGACATATTAATTCTGTGCCACAGCTGCAGTTAGGTTGTTCAATTCCTCTGCTCCTATCTTTATGAAGCTTGCCATTGATTCTTGCTTCACATGTCTTAACATGTCTAGCATGGAAGCACTTGGACTTCCTTGGTGATGATCTCACTGTAAAACCTAAGGAATCTCTAAAATGAAATGGATGCATATAATCATCCATTTCCATGGATGGGTATGTGTGATGTGTCTCCTTGGATTGCAGCTGAGCTCACATCCCACTCTTCCTCTCAATAGGGCATTAAATTGGTCTCTAGCCTCTACTGCTGGTCATCTTTGTAAAGTCTGCAGGAACTTCGCAGCTTTGAAACCTCTACTTGTCTGTCACAGTTGAAATTGGCCAACATGTTCACAATTCTACTGTGACAAGACAGACAGACAGACACTATAACAATATTAACCTTATTTTCATTGGAAAGAAGGCTAAAAAGAACTGTAGAAGAACAGGACCAGTACACTCCAACCCCACTTCGCAAAATGGCCTATTTTTCATTGTACATATGGAAAACTTTATTTTTAAAACTAACAAGGGTCATCAAATTCTGAAGAATTCTACAGCATGTCATATTTTTAAACTAAAAATGAAACCTGAATTGAACCAGGAAAGGAATTTCCAGCTAATTTTCTGTGACTAAACTGTCCAATAAAAACTGGACCAGAAATTTATTTCATGATTTTTGTCATACTTCACTAAGCTTGTGGTTCTGAATCTTTGCTGCACTTCTGTGGGAGCAGTGCCAAGCAGCCCTGTGCTGTCTTCCGTGTTGGTCACCTCATTATTCTATCAGAAAACAAATTTGTGATAAGAAGCCTGGGAAGACATTAATACAGAGAGAAGAAAAATGTATCACCTCATTTTAAAGCAAACAAAAAAAAATGATCTCATGGTCTTTCTGACCAACTCACAAGACATCCTTACATCCATGGGTTGTACATGTATCTAATACTGATCATGCTTTAAGCTCTGAATTTCCTGAGTCCTTCGTGCTTGCTGTGAAGGTAACGACAGCTCTACTGGTGATTATATGATATCCTGTGTCTGGTTTGTACTGACTGACTCACTCTAAAATAATTTTTGAGAACACAAAACACAATTCAGCATAAAATGCTAATTTTCCCCAAATGATACTGAAAAACCAATAGGTATCCCAGCATAGTTTTTCTCATAATCTGATACACTGATATACATGGACTTCTGTGGCACATGTTACTTTTCCATATGAGGAGTGAAGTGGACTTGTGTGTGATGGAAAAGTGTCATTGAAAGCCAGGGACTTTTTCTTTCACTCCATCTTTTTCTGGCTTAAGACATAATGGCCTTTTTCTGCTTCAATCTTAGATTAAAATATTGCCTGTTGCTAGTTAATACAAAGCTAAACATTTATGCACGTTTCTTTTTTATTGTACGATGACAATTTATTAATTTTAAAAGTCAAATGTTCTGTCTCCCAAGGCAATCCCCTTTTCATTCTACCCTGTGTATTTCACTCAGCTGACATTTAGAAATAGATTCTTTTAAAAATTTGCTTTCACAAACCATCCAGGAGATTTTAATGATTTTACACATTACCTTAATTTCTGCTTTCACTTCTGCTACTCTTTCTTTTCTGTTTTTATTTCATTTTCAGATACTAAGGCACTCTTGAAATTTTTGTTTGAGAAATCATTCTTTTAAAACCATGCACAAGCAAGCTATCAAAAAGAAGGATTTTTTAAATGTTATTTGAAATAGATGTCCTTGCTCATGTATCCCAAAATTGCTAGAAGTAGTAATAAAAATGGATATATCCAAACCTGGTTAGTAATAAACTCAAGGGAGTGAAGAAGAGAAGACTGAACTGCATTCTGGCAGCTGCTGCTTGCAATAAACCAGACGGTTAGGGCCTGGCTTTCACTTCCAACCTTTTTTTAAGCATTCTGCCCTTCCTGGCACAAGCACAACTTTCACTGCAATCATATAAACCATGTCAGAAGTGGACCCTCTATAATGCATCTCACTGGCTGATCTGATATTTACACAGAACTGCCAGGGTAAATCTCATCTTGAAGAGATTAGTGGGAAGCCCAAGGTCATATTTTTAATACAAAATGTTGACATTCTGAAGACAATAGAAGACAATTGGGTCCTTGCCATCACCACTCCTGAATATGGTTAAGTTCTACAATCAATCAACTGTAACTCATGTTGATCTATGTATTTATGAATTCATTTCAGATTCAGTGGTCATTATTTTAATGAGGTAAATAACTAAATGTGTTTTGTTCTTGCAATGCCACCTTTTCACACAGTGTATACATGGATGAAGTTAATTTCACTTGCAGTTTAGCCTATCTGACAAAGTTGCTTTCAAAGGTGTAATACTCTCCTTATGATAGTCTGCAACAGTAACATCAACGATCCTTGATTTGGGGTTTGAGAGCAAAGTTATATCTGTAACTCAGCTTGCTTGCATAATTCTCAGTTTTTTGTCTCCCCTGTGATTTTTAGCCATACTCTTCTTGTCCTCCTCTTTCTTCCCATAAATCCTTGAAAGACCAATTTCTTTGGCCATCCCTTTCTTTTCTGTGCACCTAAGAATATTGACTTCCTTCTTCTTAATTACACTAGCAAAGTTTCCTGTGATATAGTCTCTTCCCAAGAGACAGTACTTGGTCTTTCTTACCCAATCACTTCTAGGTAATACCCATGGAATATATTACAATAGTATTCCATTTCAGTTTCTTCTAGTTGCTTCTCTCTTTCAAAACCCAATTATTACCATCTATACAGGTATGTATAGATGATAGTTTTATGCATAATTATCTCCGCTGAAGCTGACACTTTGAAGAAATCAATGAGCAATGGAAATCATAAGGTCAGAAAACAGGTTTCATTTCAATCATTACCCCTAGTCTGCGATCTAGAGTACAAGTGCCAAAATTATGTCAGCTGGAATAGAAGAGTCTCTTGGAAACTCCAACCAGCACAGCACAACCTCATCACAGTGGATAATAAAAATCAGTGATTTTTAACACTTTTTCCCCTCCTTGGTGGAGGAGAAAATTGGGACCATTATTTCCACAGGTAGAAACAGAACTTTTGCTTCTGCATTCATAACTGTTGCCAGTTTTACTTTACTTGCAGTGCTTGTGGTTTTCCCTGTCTTCCAGAATTGATGGCACCTGGCTGCCTTATGGCAACTGGTCTAATTTTGACAAAAAGTAAATTACCTGGACAAAGCTACCTCTTTGCTTTCTCTATAGTCAGGATATACTCCCCCATGACAGTTTAAAACTGGAAGGCAAGGGGTTTTGTGATCCTGGCTGGATTTTTAAAATCTCAGTATAGTCAGATAATTCATAACAGTCTTGTTATGAATTGAAACATTAAACATTGAAATGTTTCTGTTTTGACGGGAGGCTGAATTCCATTCAGGATGTTGTTTAAATAAAAATATAATGCTCTCTTACATTGTGCAGAAACCTGTGCACACAAATAATTATTTTTTTCCACAGGCTATCCCTGTCAGAAAATTCATGCTAGAGTTACTGCAAAATAACATCTTTAATTTTCAATATGCCATTTTTGTATATTAATGGTTAATAGCCCTTAACGGATTATTTTTTTGCTCTGAACTTACTTAAGTATTATTTGAATACAGGCAAACCTTTGATGTTGACAACAACCCAAAACAATGAGCTTCATTGCTTAATAACATGCTTTATGAAATAGTACCTTCCTTTGTACATGTTTATCTCATCTTTTATTTGATACTCTATAGTTCTTACATTATGAGAGCAAGCAAATAATTATTGCCTATTCAGTTTTCCCTGTGTCATTGCTTATTTAGATATCTCTATCATCTCTTTCTTTGGGCTTCTATTTTCCAGATGCAGACTCCTAGTCTAGTTAAGTATTCTTTATATGTAAACCATTCTTCACCCATAATATAGACTTTGTCTGTGCCTCCCACAGTTGTATTATATATATCTTCATTACTAGGGGTAAGTACTGCACACATTATTCACAGTAAGAGGGCACCATGGATTTGTTCATTGGTGTATTATCCTATTCTTTTCATGACAATTCCTAACATTCATTTTAACTTAAGCACTTTAACAGTGCTCAATACAGCACTCAATACAATGTTTTTGTAGGACTGTCCATTATAACTCCAACATTTTTTTCCCTGAATAGGACTAAACTATTCAGGACTCATTCAGGACTGCTCATTATAAACACAAAGATAAGACTGGGCTGTTTTTACCATGTGCACCACTTTTACCTGCAAAGAATTTCATTTGGCATGGGATCATTCAGTCATCCACTATCATGATATCCTTCTGTAAAATTTTTGCAGTCAGTTTTCATTCCTCCTGTCTCAAGTAATTTACTGTCATCAGCCACTTTGGGCACGTCACTGTTCCCTTCTTTTTTCTAAGTTACTGATAAACGTTATGAACAACACAGGCCTAAGCACAAATCCACGTATGTCTCTACTGATAGCTTTCCTCCACTAGGAAAACTGGTCTATTCCTAATATCACTTACTGTATTTTAACTAGTATCAAATAGTATTTCATTTAGTAACTGTATTTAACAATGCTAATCTGTGAGAAGATTTTATATCAGGTGACAACATTAATTATTTTTGGAAGGCTTTCATTGGAGAACTTGTCAAAAGCCTTCTGGAAATCCGAGACAATTGTCAGAGCTGTATTGTTTACACAGCTAGCGATTCTTTCAAAGATAGGTTTATGATAAAAGACTTCACCTTACATGTTGACTCTTCCTTGATAGAGCACATTTATCGATATCTTTACCAACTATGCTCCTTTTTATTATTCATACTAGTTTGCCCACTGCATACATTAGGCTGGTCTATAAACTCCCCAGAGTTTTTCTGTAAGACCTGATGTCAATTCTGCCAATTTCCATCCTTCTGGTACTAGAGCAGTTTTAAGCAAGAGACAGCAAACCATAGTTAGCAGTTCGGCTGTTTCATTCCTGATGCCCTTTAGAACATACCACCTTTTAAATGAGAATTTCTGCTCTTGGCAATTCGCTACTGATTGAAACCTCCCCACCAACTTGGCAGGTGTTTCAGGCAGAGAGATCCTGTGGCACATCACCTACATGTGCAGAAAAGGGACAAGATTCTAGCATAGGAACCTCCCTGAACTCCTCCATGCTTTATTGTATTTTACATATGGTTTCAAAAGTTTTTTTCCTCTGTTTTCCATTTTACTGTAACTTACACCCTTTAAAAGATTTCTTTTACCTCAGAGTAGTCTTCTGTATGCTGGTGTGAATGTGTTATATAAAAAATATTATCTTTGTTTAAATGTCACATGGCAGTAGGATGTCATCATCATGGCAGTTAAATGGAGTCTGACATTGTTGGGCTTTCCACCTCTGCAGCCTCTGTAGTTTCCTTCACCACACCACAGATGGCCTCACCTTGCTGGTAAGAAAATCTATGCCCTCTTTTGCACGGCATTCTGTCTCTTCAGCCTCCCTTTTGGGTTTTACCATCTTCTGCCTCAGGCTTAATCTGAGGATACAAAGCTTTTATTGACATCAACCCAGAGGAAATGTCACTGTAAATACCATGCTCTTTCACATCTCTTCTTCACTCTGCTAGCCTTTCCTTTAAACATTCTGCCAAAACCTGTCTAATTTTAACTGTCAGCAATGTGATATCATTTTAGTTTAAATGAAGACCATCTTTCCTGAAGAAGCTACAGAAGTCTCCCCTGAATCTGTGTTCTTCCTCCTTACACTATTTTCCCATCAAGACATCCTCTCTTTCTGGCTGTGTACATGATTCTGGAACACTATTTTGGAAGATACTATTGTGCCAGTCCTGGCCCTTTACCTCCTTTTTAAAAGCCCAAATTTTGTCTCCATAACATGTTTCCTATAATTTAATCTGTCATAGCTGTCCATGCAATGATTGAACCACTGGGCCCTCTCCAGATTTCCTAAGAGCCCATCTGGACACCCTGTATTGTGTTTGTGCAGTGACCAGACAAACCATCCTCTGGTCTTCTTTAGCGTTACAAACCTGGCTATTGCCTACCAAACGCTATCAGCTGGGGTCCCCATCCCACACTGTTTCATTTGAGTTTGTTTGTCTTTTTGCTGCCCAGACCTGTCTGACTTCTCTTGTTTTAGTTTAACTCTGCTTTTAAGGATGGAGAGAATGTCAGCTCCTTGCCCTTGCAGTTAAAATTGCCCTTTATTCGTTGGCTCACTGTATGCTTTACCTGAACCATGGGAATTTTCTGGCTCACACGTTCACATGTGTGGCAGGACTTCTATACCAAAGACAATCTAATAAGGCTGCTCTCCTTGATTAGCCATTAGTGCTTCTATTTAGCTAAGGATGATTAACTGGTTGTCACAATTTCCTATATCTTTGTGTGAAATTCCTAAGCCAGTTTTGTACTTCAGGGTTTGGGATTAGTTTAGCCAGTTGCTTGAAATATCTGGATGTGTTTTGAACTGTGAGTGAAACACCAAGTTCCTGGGCCCTAAGAGATGCTTTTGATGAAATATTGATGAAGTCTGCTGAGTTGTATCTGCTGTTTCTTTAGGCTTGGGAAGGAGAATAGGGACTGAATCAATGTTGCTACTGTGAGAACACAGATTAAAATTAAAGACAGATCCTGAATTATGTGGGTGAATCAGCACTTCCACTTTAGCCAGAAGCCTTCCCTGTTACAGGGAACATAGTGAGTTAGGAGGTGGAAAATCTGTGTTACTAATAGAGTAGTATTCTTTAAAGATAAGAGAGGTTTGATAAATCTTATTGAGTAACATAATTTTGTTTTCCTTTTTTGGTTAACTTGTTGGAAAACTGGGTATCTTTTATGACAATTTAAAGTTGATTGTAACATGCTTTAAGCAAAGATAAACATGCTAAATCTCACTAGCTAACTCCTGCTTTTGTCTAAACTGGTACCTGGGTTTCACCAGCTCCTGACAGCTCCACTACAGCTAGTCTGTGAAAGGCAGAGCTCAATAGGAGCAGTCGTGTA
>NW_010511422.1:23592-31908 GCF_000687285.1 Phaethon lepturus
ATACTCCTTGTCTATCATCTCACCCTTTGTTAATTTATTAAACATTTCCTCTAAGACCTAGAAACTTTTCCTTTACTTCCTATTTCATGGCCTCTCTGCAAACTTTCTTGGTTATACTGTAATTTTTAATTTTAATACAGCTGCCTGCCTTGCTTTACCTCTTAATGAGGGCTTCCTTTAAATATATACTTTGTCTGCTTCTGTCATCTTTTGCATCCAGGCTGCTTAGGGAAATACAGATTAATGATTTGTTTTCTTCCACCCTCTGACTCTGTCTTCCTCTCAGCCTTTTGCAGTTCCCTGCCATCATCACCTGACTCTCTGTTCCCTTTTCTGACGGTGCACCAAAATTTAGTTTCTCTGATAAATCAAAGAAACTCCCTGGCATTAACAAAATGTAATTTAAAGGAGTCGAACACAGGTCACTACCCTTAACAGGGAGGGATTGTATGAATGAAGAGGAATGGCAGCAGCAACAATATAGAAGGATTTGGTTGCTCCAGCAGCACAATGTGATGTAAACCCCAGATCTCACCCCGCAGGGCATTTACCAAAGTGGTGTACATAAGACACGAGAAGGTGCTTTGTATAGCTGGAGCACGGTGGCAGGTGTTTGCTAGGTGCCACGCACCATGGAAAATGTAGACGTATGGCAGTGAGTATTTGGCACTGAATGCCATTTTGCAGTGAGTAAGTGCTGTAAGGGCAGGCTGAATAATTTGTGTTCACTTAGCATAAAGATGAAGGTGATTGATAGCAAGGAATAGTAGTGGGTATGATAATAGTCTCAGTGGTATCTGGAAGAATAGTGAAGTGCAAAGCAAGAAGAAATCTACATAATTTACAGCAAAGAGGATGTAAATCAGACATGACAGGGAAGTGGCAAGGGTGATCACCAGTTAAAGAGAGTAAATCAATGTTTGCTGGGCAGGCTGAGGACTTTCCTTCTCTGGTGGCTCGTAAGAACATATTATACAAATGTCTTTGAGGGACAGTATAAGTATATTGATCCTGCTTCAGACAAAAGGACGCACTGGATGAGCTCCTTCCTTCTTTTACAATTCCGGATCTCCCTGTCCTTCCTTAAACTGCCTTATTCCCCGTTTCTGACTGTCCTGCCTTTCCTGCTAAATTAGCCAATCCTTAATGCTATCCCAGTTCTTTCTCGCAGGACGCTGTAACTGCAGTCATTGAAAACACTGGCATGGATTTGGGCAAGTAAATGAGCTGTACACCTTGAAAGCTTCTTCGCTAGGAACTGTACAAGTGTTGTAAGCTGATAAGCACAACTCTGTGCAGTCAATAATGTTACTGTTTAAAAAGCTATTGTGTCTCCAGAAAATTGTCCTTCCCTGAACTCTCAGAAATGAAGTGCTGCAGACTTCTCCCTTTGCATGTCTATGGCACAGCAGTGCAGTGTCATTGTCTTTTCCTTGCCCTGATCTGAAGGTGTTCCTGAGCCCAAATAATCCAGCTCTGATTTTAAAAGTTCAGGACTACAAGTAAGCCTAGGCAATGGCAGAGAAGACCTCACTGTCTTCCTGAAGCGTGGCCCAGCACACAGCAACATTTTTCTATGTGATGAGTCCTCAGTGCAGTATATTGTGGGTCTATGGATCAAAATGGTATTAAACACATGAGAAAAATGCCTACTTTTATTAGTCCTCGTGATTTGTGACTCTCTGCTCTTGGTTTCAGGTATGCCAGCATGCCCTGTGCCTCCAAATGACATGGTGTTTGCCTCGGACTTTCACACAGAAGTTACACCTCAAAAATTTGAAGGAACGAGAGAAATTATAATAGAAATATAATAGTCAGTGTCACCAAAATTGGAGACAATGACTCCCCTGCAAGAGCCAGAGTCATTGTTGTCTTCTACACCTTGGCTGTCCACAACCTGAGCTGCTTCTCAGAGTCCTGCAACAAGAATAAAGACCTCAGAGGTCGTAACTATCAGAGATCGTCAAGTGGACATAATATTGGCAATGCACTGAGATGATTTCAAGTGAATTATCTGAGGTCCTAACAGAAGACAGACATATTTCAGCCAGATCCCACCACAAATATGTCTTCTATTAAACACCGCAGTCCTGATGAAGAGTGAACTGGATATTTTTCCTGTGGTTTTTGCTTTTAATGATATCCCCAGCAATGAGAAATTGTTTGAGGTAATAAATTTGCTTACTTTTTTTTTTCAGTCAATAAAAAGACCTACACAGGCTAAGAATGATGTAGAAGAGCACAGCTTGACAGTTTAACAAAGCAATGTGGAAGGGGGAAGGGAGAGATTACAAGCAGAACTGCAGGTTTCTGTTCAAAATTAGTTTTATGGCATTACAAGAATCAAAACTCTTGAATCTGGAAATCAGTAGCTAAGAAAACTTAAGGCACCTAAGGAAACCAGTAAAGAATAGCCTGAATCTGGCTGCCTCCTTATGGTTAGTTGAAAGCATAAGTCAAAGCTTTTAATTGTAGAAAAAAAAAAAAAATGTTTTTCCCACTAGTTTCTTTCATGCTTGCCTTCCTCCCTCTGTCTCTCACCTACTCAATTCTGGTGTTAGTGGGTTAACAACAGTGTTTATAAGTTTTTTTGCAAGCCATGCCTTTAACAACTTCCTGCCAGTTCCTACAGGATTGTGTAAACCCCCGTGTCCTCTGACTACATCTCGTAACTTGGATTAGTCTCTTGAATTGCTGGCTGTGCTGAGTGCTGCAGGGATTCATGACTGCTCAGTGGGTGAGTGTATTTCTGATTTTTCCTGCATTTGTTTCTCTTTCAACCTTGAACTCTGCCCCCATGCAGTAATTCCACATTACTGCTTTCTTCTCCATTTTTGCCATCAATGTGAACTCCTGTGAAAGGCTGTCTAACATCTGGTGAGAATGCTTTATTTTATAATATTGTTTATAAACTTTGGGGACCATGTTAATCCTAGATGTGTCTACTGTAACATGGAATTTATGTAAAGATGAAATGGGTTCATAGTGTGTGGGTTTTGGATCAGAATTTGTTAGGTAAAAAATTGTATACAATAAAAACCCAAATATATGACTCACAGAGATTACCAAATAAGGTTGATACTGAGCGGAGTACTGTATCACAGTATGTGTTGCACATAGAATTTTCCTGCAAAGACATGCAGATATAGAATATTTTCTCCAGAACTGAACTGTTTCAAGTTGCTATCTTCTGTGGTAGCCCTAGTAGCTCACTTACTTACACTTCAATTACTTGCTAATCATCACTTCAATTACTTCTTAGTTATGTCTCAATCATCTGAGTATAGATTATTGAAAAATTCATCCAACACAACTCACTTCAGTGCTAGTTTACTTCTAGCTGTGAAAGATGAAACAAGTTTGTTCACAGGGAATTTTAGTGTCAGCACCTGTACTTAAAGGAAAGGTGATAAAAGAATTTGCTTCATTGTCAGCAGTGTGATGTGATTACACAGAAGTGATGATCTGAAGGTGTTAAGTGCACTAATGGAACATACATAATTTTAGAGATGTAAGATACCTACTATACCAGGCCACTCATTTCAGCACCTGCTAAACTTTTAGTGAAGCTGATGTGGATTCCATGCAAGGAGACACCAAATTAATGGGCCCTATCACTTTGTAAAAAGAAATCTCAATTTCATGGAGATTTTGGCTGAACATTTCCTTTGCAAGTAGAAATCTCAAACAATGCCTAGATCAGGAAGGTCAAAATAGATCAGGAGTAGGTCTTATCTTCTCCTACCTGTCTAAACACGAAGTATATACTTGTATACTCTCCATTTATAGTCAGCACAGATTTATCACTGACTCAGGAACCCTCCATTAACTACAGACTCTCAGCCTAGACCCATAACTTTGGAGTTGCTGACGTTAAGGAAGATGACACCTGTTCAGTCCTCAGTGCTACTTCATGCTACTAATTGTGCCATTTCCCAGCCGATAAGCCTGTGAACGCAACTGATTCCAACATTGCAGTAGGTGATTTTTTACAGTGGATTCTGAGCCATTCCTGAAATGATCCTCTGTGCTGCAATAAGGGTAGCTGTTACAGCATCATGTCATATTCCTATTAATTGCAATGCCTTATTGTTTAATTGCCCATCCAGTGTTCACTACCTCAGAGAATTTTCTGCATTAATTCCAGTGGATGTAGCTTCTGGCCCTCAGGCAACATTAAGGGGGCACGTAGCCCGGAATGTAGCTAATCCTTTAGGATTAGTTTGCACGGCTAGATCTGAATGTAATAAAACCTTGTCAGAAACTAAGCATGTGCAAGTTCATATTCTTCATTGTTTTATTTTAATGTACTTTAACTTTTTTATAAAGAGAAGTACTAATTAATTTATGTTCTTTTATAGACAAGCGCAACCTGGATCTCTGTCCTTATAAAAATCACAGGTATTTTCCACCCCAGGAATATGTGAATGCTGCTGTTGTCTTGGGTAGGTCATGGCAAATGATCAGCAATGACTTCCAGAAAGTTAGAGACTTCCTGAACAAAACACTTGATGCTTTGGAGACCTCCCGTCAGCGTAGTGGGAATAGAGTAGCTATAGGTGAGCCATCATGGTCTTCCAGGAGCGAAGAGAAACCAAGTGGAATTAGAAATTTGATCTTGTAAGCTAAATGCTAAAGAATTAATGAGAGTACGTGCTACAGAATCCCTTCAGTAGCTGAATGGAGGGCTGCTGTTGGCTTTGCCATTGAAATGGACAATTAAAAGTACTTTCCCAAAACCTACCAGTCAGAGAAACCACAAGGACATAATTATTTTATCTGCTGGAGAATCTGGTAAAATCCAGTTAAAAATGTAAATTTTTTTCCATTGCCATTTTCCTGGGATATCTCTTTGTATTTTGGTTTTTAATTGTTTGGTTTTAATTAATGAAGAGAAACCATTGTAATGGCACCATAAAAAGATCCCAGTGAAGGCTTCTCGTGGCACAAGCCGCAAAGAGGTGTGAAGGATATGTAAAAGGGAGACAGATTCTTTTTTTCTAATTTCTACTGTTCTGCAGATTCTTGATAGAATAGGTTCAGAGGAAATAACATCCTGTAACTGACTCAACGCCTTGGCTCTCCACAATGGCCAGCAAATGGATATTGAAAAGAAATAATTTTTTTATTAAAAAAGTATTTTAATCTCTAGGCAAACATTTAAAACTTAACTTCAGAAAAACTTAACTGCAGCTCTGCTAACCATTGCTTCCCATGGCTGTAAATAATTTGTGTTAGGAATGCTGTGCGTGCAGATAAAAAGCAGCTTTTAAATCTATCAGTAAGATAACTTTGAGAAAGAGAGCAATTTGGGCCATGTAATAACAAATAATGAAGAAACGTGCCCTTGTTATTGCTCAAGCTTAAGTGTATCAATGTTATGAACAGTGGAAGGTCAAAACCTTTGAAAGTGAGTTCAAATTCTGATGATACATTTGACGGTAAACTTCATTTCTTTGTTCTGCTTTCTTGACAGGCTCTTTCAACAGCCACCAGCCAGAAAAGCTTAATGCACACAGGCTCCAGCGACCCGACCACTAGCCAACAGACCCAAGGCTTTTGTGAGTCCAGACATTCAACTTTTTGATTTGACATAGGCAGACTAAGTGGAGACAACGCACCAGACTGCTTGCTTCCAAGAAAGGTGTGATGCTGCAAGTATCAAGGCATGTGCTCATGTGCACTTGCTAGTGCTGGGGAGAAGGGAGGAGAGGCAGATTCTGGGTCACGGGAATGGAGGTGGGCTGGAGATGAGGCCCCACCATGGCACAACCTTAAGGGAGAGGAAGAGAAGGGGAAAGAGGCCTGACTTGGTGAGAGAGAAAGAGATGCTTTTAACTTGCATAATGCTACGTATAGTTCCCAAACCACCTCTGCATGATTGACTCTTTCCTACACTGTTGAAAAACCTTGAGTTGCCTCTGGCCAGAGACATACCTTTCTGCTGTCTGAAAGGTGTTGTGCAGGCATTTGCACCTTCTTTATGAATTGTCCCACAACTCTGTTTTCTCTTTTCTGTTAAGGATGACTAGAAATTCAGCAAAGTGACTCAGGGTAGATGAATTAATGGCTTAAGGTGGCACATTCAACAAAAGTACTCTGGGTGTGAGCTTTCCTTTCCTTGTTCTCTGGTATAATACAGTGAATACACTAACTTTTGTTTTTAAATATATACATCTAGACGTAGCCACTGGAAGCTCTTTTCACTTCACTGGATTAAGAAAGCACTTGGTAATTCACAGTATCAAACGTGTGTGAGTTTGATAGTCTTAAGACATCACGGGAGTTCTGATCTACATAACCTTTTGGGAGCTGCTATGGGGCTTCTACTTAGTTGGATTTTTTTTATGTAGCCTTTTATTGAAATAGCTTCATGAATTTTTATACACACATCCCCCTCTCTAGTAAGACAAAGACTTTTGAGTTCAAATGGTTAAAAAATTATGCAGTATGTTTTGGTAAATATACAAAAAAAAGGGAAGAGGAAAGTATTTCTATACTGCAGTTTGCTGAACTGAACAACACAAGATAGTGCAAATGGATCGGAAATAATCACAATTCCTTTCTCACTTCATTGCATAGTTGATGAAGTGACCAAAAGATTTTTTAACCATTCTTTGAGAGACAGAATTTCTTCCACTATGGAGAGTTGTGCTCTAGCCAGAAAGAGTTGAAAGATTACCACAAAATCACTAGGGATAAAAAAAGTCACTTTCAGAGGACACAGACTTTAAGTGCATTGACCCAGTTTTGAAAAATCTTGCAACTGGCTATAATGGTATGAATTGTTTTACTGGGGCCAACAGGCTAGTTCATGATGGCAGAGCATGCCTAACACCACGTATTCAAATCAGCAATGTCTACATTCACCTAAAATATAAAAAAAACCTTTGTATTTGATCTAGATATTAATAATAGACTGCCATCTCTTAAATAAAATGCCTCTGAACTGTTTATAAAAAAAGTAAAAAGGAATAATCAGAAGAGTATAAAAGACATATTATAGCATCTCCGAAGGAGGAACTACTGAAACTGTAACTGTTGTACTGCCTGACAATACTGACATTTCTCAAGGCTATGCCAAAGCTCATGTCCCTACAGCTGGTCCCACAGAAGTCTGACAAGATTTCTTGTAAGAATGGACATCATGATTTTTTTTACTCCACAACATTTACTATACATGGGCAAAAGCCACATTCAGACATACAGTTTACTGATTATGAAGCTTCATTGCTTGCCCCAGTTTATAACCTTTTAATAATCACTGGAAGATATTTTAAAACTGTAGAGATAAGATTATTATGCAAATTCTTTTTATACTATAACCACCACACAAAAAAGTCCTGTGTTTGATACTACTTAAAATTTATCTTATAAGCTTCATACAGTGTCAATGGATTACAATACCTGAAAATAAAACCTGCTCTGCTTCTTTCATTAGACTGTTCCGTCAATGGCAAAACCATTAACCAACCAACGCAGCTGAAGAGGCGACTCCTTGCAGGTGTATAAGGACCTGTTTAGAACTGCATGCCGAGCGGATACAACAGCAGCACCAGCTTGACTTACCACCCTTTTCCTTGCTACTCTGCGATACAAGTGGACCAAGAAAACCTACCTTATTCCCGAGTTCATACAAGATAAGGCAAAACATTTAATCATCTCATTTGCAGTATCAGCTCTTCTATGCAAGCAAAGAAACTTCATTTAGCATGACAGAGAACTGAAATCATGAGAAGGTCTGCATAGAAATGTCATGCTGTTCTTAAGCTCATTTCCTCTTTTGAACATACTAAACTTGGGGCAACGTCTACTTGCTACACTAAATTATCCAAGTAATGCAGTGTCTGATGAAAAGCAGGTAGTCTCTAAAAGCAGACATCCTCAGTCAAGTTTCTTTTTCCAGTGCATTCTGAGACCCTTTTTAAACAAATCGCATTATTTCATATGTTGTCTTTTCAGAGAACCCAATTCACAAGTTAAGAGCGTTCCCTGCTTCCAGCAGACACTGTAGCGCAGTGGGCTTAATTAGTGCTGTTTCTTGTCAGTGACCTTCCAAGTCCATCCATGGAGAGGGGGTGAATCACTTGTTTTCAGGGTAAATAACCTTCTGTCCTTGTCAAGCAGAACCTGGGAATGCAGGTAAGGAGTTAGTTACCTCATAGCATAAAGGTTAAGACAGGGAGACTGAAAAGGATTTGGAAATGTGAAGGTCTGGATCAGACAGTGGAAGACTGGTGAGAAAGTTTACTGCCCCATTGACCTCCAGAACTGCCCCTCACATGAGCATTGCATGATGAAAAAATGCTTCCTGCT
>NW_010511422.1:31939-58001 GCF_000687285.1 Phaethon lepturus
GCTCTTTCCGATATCCATACCAAATGGCAGAGAACACCATCCTGGTGCTGCTTTAGGTTCCCAGGACAGCAGAGCTTAGCATTAGACTCAAGTTTAAAGCAAGCTGGATGCAAGGCAGAAAGTACAGTTGAGGATCTGACACAAGGTTAAGCTGATCTCAAACTACAGTTAACACCCCTTTGGCTCCCAGTAGCTGAGACTACAGAATCACTGCAGAGGAACAAGGGATATAAAGAAACCAAAGTACCAAACAGGAAAGCTGAAGTGGACTTTATTGTAGTTATTAGAATGTACAGGGACATTAGCGCACCGGTTCTTATTTCATGTCTCAGATTGAACGTAGAAGCAGTCAGACACTGAAATACTTGTACCAGCTCTTTGCTTTTTGCACTTTTAGAATGTGTAATGTGGGATGTCTTTAAATTGTTTCCTGAAAGAACTGTGAAGAACAATGTAGTCAAACCGGACTAAACTATTCCTTCACAGACTGCTCGGTATTTCAAGGAAATGCTATAGATACCAAACATCTTTAATAAAAGAAGCAATTAAGAAGTGCTAACAGGGTGGTAGAATACAGATAACCGATTTTATCATCGCCTTTGTAGTCTTTAAAGTCCATTCTATTCCATGATCTGGAAACAGGCCTTGAAAACTTCATTATAACACTATTTCTTTATTACAAATATTTACATACTATATATCGGTACAACTTTTATTTCCACACTTTAACGATTCCATCCCTTGATGCAGTTACTATGAACCCTTGCGTGGTCTGGAAAGTTGCGATATCTGTGATAATATCGTGATGTCCAACTGGGAGAGACTCTGGACCCTTCCGAGGGGTCTCATCAGTGGGCCCCAGTTTTTGCTTGTTTTGAATCTCCTGTACAAAAATAAAGTGAGAAATATTATTCACAGAAAGGTTAGCATTTGCAAACGGGAATCGTCACACAGATTTGGTTGTCAGTGTAAAAAGACAAAAAAAACCCTCTTCAAACAAAGAAACAAACAAAAAACCCAAACACAAAACTCCCACCCTTTGATAGTTTTCTTAGGATTACTCTTTGGTTCATTTCTTTTAATCGCACACAACCTAAGTCTTAATCTGAACTGACATTACAGCTCTGATTAGGGAAAACTCATATTTATTTCAATTACACTAACTACCAAGACATTGACTACTGGGGGGGGAAGCTACAGAGACACATACATCTTAGCTCCAAGGGTTTTATAAAAACTCAAACAATTACATTCATGCTATTGAACAAGAACTTCAGGTGAAACACTAAAATACCATAGTGCATAGGTAGACTCGCACTGACTTTTTTTTCCAGTCACCTTTGAAGTAGCATTCATTCAACTGAAGTGAAACAAAACATTGTGCTATCGAACAACTAGCAACACTGCCAGTTCCAAAAGTCACTCTGAAGGATGTAATAAAAACTGCAGAGTTCTGCTACTGTATTATTTTGGTGCCAATACATCTCACATTGCCTTGCAAGGATCCTACACATAAGACATTCCAAAGACTGATCGAAGTCAAAAGTGTTAAAACACTAGATTTCAATATCCCAAAAGAAACGTAGGACCCTGGCTTCTGCATGTAAGTACTATTTGGTAAGTCTAATTCTGTCAAAACCAACTGTTTTTTTTAATTTTAAAGTAACTTCTTTCTAACTGCCTGAAAATGCAACACTGACACCATCCATAAAAGGTAAGAGTGAGATAAGTGGTAATTAAAGCCATCACATAATCAATATAACCCATGGAGCCATCCAAAAGGCAAGCAGAATAGGTGTCTATCAAACAAAGCGAAATACCTGAACCACCTCTGTGCCCTCAATTATCTTCCTGTAGTAGGAAACAGATGGGCAATTAGAACTTCCGGCAACAACATACGATCTCTCAGGGTAGGCTAGATCCCAAAACCTAAACACAAAGAAACAAAATCAAACTGGGATGTTAAATTTTATCAGCTTAATACAGCTGTTTAAAAGCTGTCTTGCTCTTAGGATGAAAATGGGTGGGCACAAACGCTGTATGCTTTCTATACTCAATGGAAGAGTGTGATGCAGAGAAATCAACATTCATATCAAGCTTACATGAGTTACTGTTTTGTTTCATGTCATGCAGCCTATCCAGAATTTTACAGAAGGGTACACATCGTGTTTCAGAGAAGCACTGAGTTTTGCATTACTTTTGCTGAGAACAATTCTCTCAGCTCACTGATGCTTACTAACGAACACATCTTCAGCATTATTGTTTTGACTTCCTGGAGCTTACTTAGGCAATGCTTGACAAAATTTAGTATGCCAGCAGGGGTGGAGGGGAAGGTGTCAAACGAGTTGTTAGTTTTATTACCTTATTTTCATGTCTGAGCCTGCTGTCAGTAATATGGGATTACCAGATGCTGGACTACAGTATATTCCGTGGATGCTGTGAGGAGAAGGCTAGTAGGGAAAAGGGATATATAAAAATAAATTAGCGCCAGTAGCTGTTGCCATGCTTCAGAAAGGGAACGCGTTCTTTACCACACTCATCCACCCAATTTCCAAATCTTTCTGACAAATGCCAAGTTACTTTAACAGGCCACATCTTACTATATTAAGGTAAATTGCTTCCTTCAGAGCGATGCAACAGATCTAACTCTTCCAGAATGCTTTTCTGGAATCTTGGAAATTACATTCTCAATGATGGCAAATGAGAGACATTATTTCTAAAAGAATCAGGCAGGCAAGTCATGTTGAAAAGCACATGGATGCTCAAATTTTTATGCTGTGTAGGCATTAAGGGACAGATATGCAACAGAAAACTAGCTTGAATCACAGAGTTCCCTGTGTGCGTGTGTGACCAGAATGAAGTCAAACTGCAATCTTTGTAGCATGCACAAATTCACTTTTAGGGTAGATTCCAGGTCTGCATTTATAACATTTATAGAAGCAGCTGTGGTTATTTTTCTGTATGTATTTGTGTTTTAAGAATGATATCCCAGATTGCTCCTTGAAGGAAAGCAACTAGCAGTGAAGCGTAGTAGTGGCATTATATTACAGAAAGAATGTGCAAAAGAGCAGATGCTTGCAGAAGTATGCACAATCCCAGAAACAGCAAATAAAAGTAAGTACAAGAAACCACACCACGAATTTTGGCTTTGCCGTAGTCTTTACAGGCTTGACCGACTCACTGGTCTTCTAAGAACATGACTCGAATAGCAAGTGAGCGCTACAAGTGCATTCCACAGATAGTGGAACATACCGATGAAGATTCAGGTTTATGCTGCTGTTTTACAACGGGGATTTAATTTTGACAGCAAAGCAATTCTGGTGCCAAAATAAAATCCCAGGGCAAGTTCCTGGTGCCAAACTGGCACAACCACGGAGACAGGTAACTGTACCAATGCACAGCATGGAGTCTGAGGTTGTTCTAGCTCCAGCTACACAACAGAAACTGGAAAAGAAAGAGACCAGACCTGCAGTTCTGAAAGAGGCGGTGCACTGCTGGCCCACAAAGTGAAGCGTCGATCACCAGTTTCCATATCCCACATGGAGACTTCATTATTGCCTTGAACAGCTACAGGAAAGATATTACCAATGCAAAAATTATAAAGCAGGTTGGTTGGCTCTTACTACCTGTTCTACTGACGTGACATAGAGAGTATAACAGAGACAGTCTCACTTGCTCTCGACAGCATTTGTGTTAGTCTTGCTTTAGCTGCAAAGCCATGCATGTGTTTTGTTCACTTCACTGCTTGGAAGTGGCTTCAGTATAGCTAGAAGCGCCTAATTTAAGAGAATTCAAGTGAAACCTGCTTTAATCTCCAACACTTCTAGAAAAGTATTAAAACCTCACTTTCTTCCCTAGATAACTTCTCATCCTTCTTTGAGAAGGACGGATGGTCTGTTCAGCACAGTCATCAGGGACTTTGGAGATTACCCCTGGGCAGGTAAGACAGCAATCCAAGCTTATAGAGTTCAGTAGGTACAATGGTTCGCACCCATGTTTAGTGTGGACAGGAAGACAATTCTGTTCAAGGGATTTGTTTATTGGCAGCAACCTAGCAGGCAAGGACTTTTTAAATAATATTCCAAAGTGATGAATTTTGTCACTCATTTATTCTTTAGCAGGGAGGAAACAAACTAGAAAGCACCGAGAAGCTTGCTTTATTTGTAGGTTTTTTCAAGAAATTTGTTTTATCTTGCAGGGTGGTTAATAACTAAAATAAATGAAGGCTAAGAAGCAAGTAAAATGTGAAAAAAATTACTCTCATTTTACAGCAACTTTGTCAATTTTGTTATTGTAGAATTAGTTTAAGTTACTTGTCCATTTTGGAATGACACTTAAAAGCGTATGACAGTGCTACAGTGCAGTGAGGATGAAGCAGCTGTGAGCATACCAGATGAGGAATCCTGGGAGATTTTTGAAAGCTCTAACTCATGACACAGCTGGGTTAGATTCAAGTGGGAGTTGGAATGGGACAACCTTTCAGTCTCTGCTCAACAGAGACTCTATCACAGAGCAGGCAGTGGCAGAATTACCATCAACTTCAATATGGCATGAGTCTGGGTTTCATCTTTTATAACTTTTTGTTCTTAAAAAGTGATGTGGTAGACAGCACACAGGGAGGGACCCTCACAAGAATTGTAATGCTCAGAAGATGAGAATTGTAAAGGCTGGCTGTCATTTTCATAACGGCTTAAGACTACTTCCCCCCCACGCCTTTTCATTTCAAAAAGCCAAGAAGAGCACAGTGGCAGAAGACAAATATGACCTTTCCCTTTTTCCTCTCCCCAAGCAAGCACAAGAAAAACTACAAGGAAGCAAAAACCCAAAAACCAAGTCAGCCCAAGGCTTGCAGCAGAAGCTGAAACAGAAACTCCTTTAATCACAACCCCTGGCAACTGTGAGGTTAAGTTTAAGACATCTTTTACCTGCAATTACCCAGGACTGATAGACAGGATGCATGAGCAGGCGTCTGATTCGGGCCTTGGAAGGATGAGAATGGCTGGAGATGGGTAACTGAAACCTCATGTCCCAGCATGCCATGGTACCATTGCTTGTTCCTGGTGAGAGAAAGCTCCCCATAGTCAGAGGGATAAACATGTGGGTTTTTGCCCATATCCTTGCTCTCTGTTCTAGGGAGATGGACTTCAGCCTCAAGTACTTAGAGGGCAGAATGCTTCCCACAAATAGATCAGGACGTATTTTTCTCCTCTTGTTTGAGGAAAGCATATTCTAGTCAAATCAGATCAAGCAAAAGCTTGAGCTATAATTATTGTAAAAGAAAACTGGGGTCGGGGAAGCTAACAAGAAATACAGGCTTACCGATACACAGCCAGCATTGGTGTATGTCCACAGCAAATGAAGTTATGAGGCCTAACTTCAAATCATGTTTCAGCGTCCAAGCGTTGCTGCTAGATCGCAAATCCCATCCAACCAGAGATCCATTAACTGTACCGTAAGCCAGTACTGACTGAGCTCCTGAATTGAAGTGATGCATATCTACCACACAGCCATCATCCTTCAGATCTAAGGACCTGGGTTAAAAGAATAAGCTAATTTAGAAACTGATATGACTTCCTCAAAGTTTAAGATTCCTTCCAATAGCTAATGTTGAGCAGCATTTTCCTCTTTATGTCACTTCTCAAGGCATCTGCTAGAAACAACTTTCTGCTTTTAGTACTACAGATGCTTATGCTCTCTCAAATCTCTCTGCTGATAGGACCTGCGAGCCTTCTACAGGCTAGTAAAATGCTGTCAGCAGCTCGTTGCAAACAAAAATAGCTCTCTGCGCTGGGTCTCTCAGTGGGTTTGATATTTCTCTCTCGTTCATGCTCCACGTTTATCAGATATTCATCTACCCAGAGTTTAGGGGCAGGAACACCTCTCTCCACGTTACACTGCCAGAACCATCACTCACTCACTGCGTGTGCAAATGGACATCTTCTTCAGGCACAAATGCAGTGTATACCAAAAGGGAAAATCTCATTTGTAGTTTCCATCTCCATTAGATTTGCCTTGTTTCACTTCTGAACTTAATCCCAAATAAGAGAGGACATTTGAGACCGATACCTTACTTGTAAAGTACGAGTGGACAAAGTACTTGTAAAGTCCAAAGTGGACAGAAAAGAGGTCTTTGAAATGGTTGCTAAATTGGCTGGGGCCTGGACATGTCCCTCACTCAAGCTGGAAGATTAAGCTGTTGAATCAGTGCCAAATATTCAAAAACTGCTCATGTGGAGGTAGGTAAGAAAGAGCTAAATCATCCCCAAATACTCCTCTAAATAGTATCCCATCCCCTATATCCTTGCCACTTTACTCACATTAAAAAACTGCGAGAAAAAATTGCAGGCCTGAGACCAAATCAGGTGTTGCACATTTGTAAACATTCATCTAGTGACCTGTAAAAGAACCTCCAGAATTACTTTATAAGTATTTACATTGTAACAGAGGAGGTAAGAAACTACCAATCCCAGTGCATAAATTAATGAATTGAGACCTATTCAGACTGATTGTTTCAAGCTCCTAAAGAGTCCAAGGGCACAGGAGGCACCAATAACCTACAGCTATCGAGCCTCAGCCTTGCACAGTTGCCTTTCAACCCTTCTTTGTGAAGCAGAATAAAATCATGGATTACAGTGTTCCAATACAGCCTGGGCTCAGCCAGCAGGAAGCCGGGAGCAAATCAAGGGATCTAATCCAGGGATATACTAACAACTTGAGCTCTGCGGTGAGATTTAACTGCTCTAACTACATACCTGCTTTGTATTGGATGAATTTTAGGAGATTTAGGAAGCTTTGAAGATTCAATACCAAGAAGCTGGATGGCACCATTATCTGAAGCTATAGCCAAGTAGTGCGAGCCTTGGCAGAATGTAAGTGTCTTCACATGTCCTCCAATCCGAGAGTACGTCAAAATTGATCTAAACAGAGAAAGAAGAGGGGGAAAAAAAACCCCAAAAAAACCTAACAGGAAATTTTTTGTGGCACATTAAAAAAAGAAATTACTTCCCTCAAAAACCTACTTAGAACCAATGACTCTTGAGAGCTCTTAAAATAACATCTTCTGAGTGTTCCAAAATCAGAAAGCAACATAGCCTAAGTTGCCCCTGCAAGCTTAACTCCTCATCTTTCAGCCTCTAGGTTATGACAGTCTCCAACTGCGGCTGCACACATTTGTCTACCAATAAAAGTCTAACCTAGATCTGTATCAAAGTAGCATACTGTAGTTGCTTATTGTACAACTGTACTGTTATTTAACTGACATTGCAGTCCACTAGGTCTTTTTCTAAAAGTATTTTGAGACAGACATCCTCTTCTCCCAAAGGTATCTCTCTCAGAGATGGTCAGCCCCATACCACTCATGTTTCAACCAGCAATACAGCTTTCCTGCATCAAGTATCAGTGGATGAGACAGTTAAGCGTAAAGCTAATTTGTTCCAAAAAACTCAGATTGCTTTAAACGGCAGCACTAGACTATACTGATGTTTGTACAGAAATGAAATCAAAGAGCCTGTAATTACTACAACTGCAAAGAAGTCCCTTTGCATTTGCTAGCATTTTTTTCCTTTTATTAACTAATTGAAGCAGCAATCTCATATTTTATAGTTGCATGCAAAGAGGAACACGAGTATATTTCATTATTAAAATCTCTAGCACACCCACAAGTGATTCATATTTTGCTCCCTGCAGTAATTTATTTCATTCTCTGCAGTAATTTATTTTGCACTCTAGAACAGCACCCCCGAAATCCTAGGAGTTTTAAATCTACCTGGTTGTAGTGGTTTTTCCTTCCATTTTTTGGCTGTTCCAGATTTTCACTGTGCCATCATTTGAGCAAGTGGCAAAAATGGAGTGTTCATCAGAGACCCGAATGCGGTTCACCGCAGATTTGTGTTCATGAAGGTGAGCTACCAACAATCCTTTGGGACGCCATCCTGCAGGGAAAAACAAAACCATAAAGTTTAGTGTTGATTTCATAACTTAACATTACTTACAGCTGCGAAGCACAGAAGGCACTGAAAACACAGAGCTAACGCGTTTTAAATATTAATATTTTCAATATTAAAGGCAAAAGCCTACTTGCTCAATTCTAAACCCTATTGGCAGATCTGGGTAAGAGTTTTCTTTTAGATAGGTTCCATTTACATTCAGTGAAATTACACATAGACCTTCTTTGTAGACTTTGTAGCGATGCTAGCATGCAGTTCTCCTGCTGTCAGCCTATCCAGACTGCTGTGCTGCAATTGGCAATCCCATAAATGCCCAAAATGCACATAATGAGCAACACATTTGAACAGACTTAAATTCCTGGATTATCTGTAGAGTGCCTGAAGTGACAGGCTCAGTGTTGCACTACATGCTACACTGCCAGCCTTAGGTACCTAATAAAATGAAATAACAGCTCTTCTAAATCCCGTAGGAAGTTTATTCCAGAGCTTCAAAAAGAAATCGAGGAGTTGAGCTGCTACGCAGTAACTCTTGCCAAGAAATTGCCAACATTTGTGTGAGGTTTCCTCCTGTAAAATAAGCAACCCAGCAGTATCAGCCTGCACTTCTAACATGCATCTATTACAGTGAAGGATTAACAGCAGATGAAAATAATGAAGGACAGACCACAGCAAATTTCTGAGTAAGACACAAACTTAAAATATGAGCCTTTTTCTGGCACTCGCTTGTGTGGCAGAGCAGGTCTGCTGCTTGCATTAGGACACGTTATTTCATAGGTTGTAAAACTCTCTTCAGAAGACAAACACACGGCTTGTACAAGTGCAGTCAAGGTTAGCTATGTTCAACCGCTATCTGGTTGGACCATTTTCCTGATGATTTTCTACTACTTCACTTACATTGACATGGTAGCTGTATATGCCCAGGTGTGTGCATTTATGGTGGATTTACCAAAAGACTTTAGCACCACCATGTTGATTACCGCAAGCCTAGCTGGTGCAGATGCTGCTCCCAACATCTGGAGTTTAAGCACGTGGACTGCCATTAATAGAGGACCGTCAGGAATCTCCATATTGGATACCCAGCAACAAATTCATGGAGTGGAGAACACCAGCAGGACATGCTGAGAACCGATCTGGGTAAATCCCAATCTCAGTTTGGAGCTTCAAAATTTAAGCTGGGGCCATAGGAAGATGACTGTGATTTAAACCTATGTGTTTTCTCCCAGAGTGGCTGCCAGAGCCCTAATTAGCAAAACCTGGGGGTTGCTCCTTTCTAGTAAAGAAAAGGAAACACGGTAAAAATGTCTCCCCTGCTGAAAGCAACAGTGTAGTATGGGAACACACATCTTCTCTTTGTGCTGGGCCCTGTGTTGCTGTCACCACTGCTGGTGGGGACAGGCTCCTTTGTAAACAAGGGCAGCTCAAACAACCCACCCCAGTATTCGTGCCACTGGGCAAGAAAACCTGGCCAAGAGGTTACCTGGCCTTGGTTACTACTCACAGGATGGCCGAGAATCTGGAGCCACCCCAGGCAAAATTCTGTGATTCTGTGAAAATACTCACATTTCTCACCTCCCAACACAGTGTTTCTCCCCTCGCCCAAACCAAGCTACAGGCTGTTACAGGATGACAAGTTATCTGCTATATACCTGGTTACAAACAACCTACTTCAGAAAATTCACTGGAACAAAGCACACAACTGGACTTCAGTGGTTTCGGTTCATTACTGCAAAAGTAAAGGTCTTGGTTCCAGACCCTCTGACACAGGTCAATGCCATGTATTTGCCAAAATAGGTGTTCGCCATAATAGGCACATTTCCTAAACGAATAATTTCCTCTTTTCCTCATCTTTTGCATTTTTTTCCTTGGGACAATGGTGTTCTCATTCAAGTTTGGGTGGGGGTTTTTTTTGTTCGGTTGGGGTTTTTTTAAGTTTTGGTTTTTGGGTTTTTTTTTTATATAATAAGCTCACTGGCCTGTGATTTACCTGGAGGTGGGGGCTTACTCTCCCACTCTGCATTCTCCATCATCTGTTTGGCAAGTCTCTCTGCATTACACTGTTCTCGCTTCTGCTGGATCAGCTGCTGAAGTTCAGTTTTGCAAGTGGTGATGCGTAACTGGTGTGCAGATGGGGACGCTGTACTGCTCAGTACCTGTATGGTCGGTTTCCTGGGTTGAACAACTGTCCCATCAGATGCCTGTAACAGATAAGCACTTGAAATACATATGCCTTACACGCTACACAAAGATAAATCCTGCTCTTAAAATTACTGGGTTACACTGAAGAAAAATGGAAAAAAATCTTTTTTATTGACTGAATTAGCAATGAATTAGCATTTAAAAAAATTCATGCTTGCATGAAAACAATTTAAAATAGTGAAAACTATTATTTACAGAAAAGCTTAACTGTTCATTTATTCTACCCTGTTTGCCTAGTCTGTTCTGTATTATATTTGTAGAAACTGTAATGTGCCATGCACATCTCTTAATGTGATTATTACAGAAGCCGTTATTGCTCTCAAGACCGACAGAATTACGGGTTAGCTCTTGAAGGATTATTGGTTTATATTGGGCTTTAAAAATAAAAGCGGGAAATGCTTCCCCCTTAGTTCAGAGTGGACACTCATGTAAAGCTAGCAGAAGCTAATCTCCAACTAGAAACAACTAGAATAGAGAAGACTTCAGTGTCAAGAGATGCCTCCACAGCCTGCAGGGCTCCCAGCCCATCCTTCTGTAGCCTGTACTACGTATTACAGGTACAGGATGTCTAAAGGCAGCTATGATGTGGTACACCAGTTACAAGTTAAATCATGACATCTGTTCTCTTCCTCACAACATGTATCAGGGCATGCAGTTTGAGGAAAAGTCTTCCCTACTAGAACAGCCTACCTAATAATTGGTTAATCCATAAAGCCCCATCTCTTCATGCAAAGCATCTATTTGTTAGTGAAGCTCTTCTGTTCAAGTGACTAAACTTAGGGCCATCCTTTCTCAATCACTATTTTAAAAATAAGAACTTGAAAGTCAGCTACTCTGCTGGAGAAGATGCCAGGGAATAGCACCAGTGTAAAATAACCTCCAAACAAAACAAGAATGCTACATCCCTATAGCCCCACTTGGCTTTAAAACAATTGAATCATTTCAGTTTAAGATGCAAAGATAGTATCTTTCAGCAATACCTGTGGGGAGGATGACAAAGTGACACAAATGCCAGCTGAGGACTCTGAACGAAGTGGTTTCCCAGCCTGGATGGCTTCAGTATCAGTAGTTTGCCCATGTCCTTTGGATACTGGCTGGGAGATGTTAGCTGGTTCCAAGGACCCAAACATGCTTTTCCATTCTTCATTTACATTTGAATCTTGCTTTATGTGTTTTCTAGCTATAAGCAATCAGGAGGGAGGAGGGGGAGTGAGATAAAAAAACCCTAAACATAATCACAACAATATTCACTCAGGTTGGTCATTACTTTCAGACTACACACCAGTTTCTTTGTAGGGAACAATGTTTACATGCCAATTTATTATTTCTATAGTTAATAGAGAAAAAGGTACTGCTAGGTTGTTTAAGCCAGCTGACAGGGATTTATGAAGCAAACAGAACACACGTGGCAAGTGTTCTGTTTACACCTGCTCAATCCTACAGTTGACTCATACAATAAATCATTCCAGTATAGGGAAATTTTGCATCTAGAAGGCTGCAGGATTAGACTGCACACTGTAATTTTTTCTTATGAGAGTTACTCCATTACTAGCATAAGACTGGGATAAATTTGTAATAGCACAGTATGCAAATCATTGTCAAGTGTCAAATACAATCAGTTTTCCATCACAATTGCAACATCACCTGTAGATTCAAGAATGTTATCTGTAAACAGGAAATTTATTTATTTTCAGCATTCCTCTGGAGTGACTTAAAACTGTAAAATACAGAAAGCGAAATGAAAACATGGGACAAACTAAATTTGGACAAAGTCAGTGAAGAAGGTAAAGGAGTGAAGACTTTGCAAGTGACAGTTTTGGGTGAAGTCAATCAGTTCAAATACAGACTTAGCATACTAACTTTTAAATCCCTTCCACTCCTGACTCCACAGGATGCAAAAAAATGAAAAATCCTGTACTTATGTACTTTCCTTTAAAATTATATGCAAAACATTTGCAGATTAGCATCTTAATTCTGTAAATAAGATGGCAATAGCTACCTGGTCTGCAGCTATTTCTGCACTTTTCTGAAAACGCAGAACCTATCAGTGGTATACAGAGGAGGGCCTTGCAAGCTTGACAGAGCAAAGAGGAAGCTCACTGTCTGGAAGAGAAGAATTTTGAGGATAGAACTGGAATAGAGGGTGGATTTCAAAGCTGAACAAGGAAATATAAGAGGTTTTTCAAGCTGAAAGAGGAGCAGACAAAGTCAAACAGGGGTGGATAAGCAGCTGAAGAACGCTAAGCTCAAAAAGCAGGTATTTGGTGGGTGAGCAACAGTTGGCACTCCTCAGTGCCAGCCTGTTTCTGCATCACACCTAGGCCTCAGTTTCCTCCACGCTACCTCAAAAAAACATCCTGGATTTTCACAGTTCAAGAGCTCATCACTTCTCGCGAGGAAACAGGATGGCAAAAATGCAGCCTTCTTAATTTCCACTGCTACCATGGGTCACTACAGTCCCGTTTGTCACAATCAGCTAAAGAACCTGTGCATATTACTACTGCAAATGCAGTCAAACTGATTCAAATACCCTCAGGGCCAAAGTATCCCTATCTTTCACTGATCCAGAGAGCATTCCAGCACCTCACATTTCAAATAGCAGCAGGAATTTTCTTACTGCAAACTCAGCAAGGATGGTGATAGTTTTGTAGGCTGAATTACTGAGAACAGTTGCTGAGTAAATTAAAGACTTAATTCTCTGACCCTGAAAGAAAGGCTATATTTTATCTATAGAGACCACAAAATATACCAACCACGTTTGTCATCAGGCTCCTGCTTTGTTTTAACAAGATCCACTTGTCTCCCAGTTATTCCCAGAGCTGACAAGTCAATCACTCCTTTCTGACTGCTGTCATGCAGGTGGCTCTGATCCACTATATTGGCTTTAGCTTTATTTGATTTTAACATAAAGTCTTTCAGTGCTAACAGTTTGTCTTCTTCCTCTTCAGTCATCCCCTACAGAATAAAAGAAAAGATATTACTTTTGAACAAGAACATACATCAAGGCATGAAGATGTAAGAAGCATCAAGATTAATGACTGTCTCAGAAGTGGAAGGAGAGAGCAGATCCCCTGAATTCAAGTCATCAATCTATCACTCATACAAGACTTCAGATAAGTTGCTGTAGTATAGGAATATCTTTCCTCCTTAGGAACAGGGCTAGGAATAGCAAAAGGGCAGAATAACTTTTAATATTAGATCACTGTCTAGTGCAATCTGCTTCATTGCCACCTAGGCCAGGTGGCATACAGCCCACAAGCATAGGGAAAAAAAAAAGAGGGGGAAAAAAAAACAAACCACCACCCCCTACTCAACTGCAGTCCTTCCTCTTCCCAGTTCTCACTGCTTTGTGTGGATGATTCTTAGTGTTCCCCTCTTCACATATAAGCCTCAACACTGCCCAGCTCCTTTTGGCTTTTGCACTGTTACTTGCATGTCTCTTCAACAGATGCATACTCTTCTCTCCAACACAGTACACAGCACATATTCTGTAACACTGATACCATCACAGATGTGTCAGAAATCTGAGACATACAACTGAAGTCTTTAAAAAGAGGATGTATTTAGGAGATCCAAACATAAGGTTGCCCAATTTCTGGCAGATCTTTTCAGAATTTTCCTTAACTTGTGAACTCTGTCTTATAAGCATGTACTGAAATCAGTGAAGTCAATGGTTTGCAGGACCAGAACCTCAGACTGGGAGTCCCATCAGAGCAGAAACTGCAAGGTTAGGGTCTGCGGAGACATACAGAGACCAAGAATCTCAAGCCTGACCTTCAAAGTACAAATAAAAAACAATCACTTGTGAAAGTAGCTTCTTCAACAGCTGTGCAATGGCAGGGTCCTCTGGGGGTGGGCAGTCAGGGAGAGCACCATTCCTCTTCTTCTGACGCATCTGAAGGTGTCGGAAGAGGCTTGTGATATCCTTCGATCTTAAGACATAATCAAATATGGAACGGCTGACAGGCTCCTTAAGTACACTTAGCAGGACTATTTCTTTATCTATCTGCAATTCAGAAAGACAGACCAGTCAACATGGAGGACGATATCCATATAAACATGGGGTAATCTAGCAGTAAATGCTGTCAACGCATGTCTACAATGTTTGCACTTTTTTTTTTTCCCCAGCCTGAAAGTCAGTAACTGGACAATTGCAAATATTAATATAAAAATCAATCTCTTCCTCTGAAGGGATGTTCTAAAACCCAGTTTCCATTTCAGTCCTGAAGAGATGCTTCCAAACTTAAAATAACAAAAAATCATGTAGGACTTAAAAATTATTGCACATAATTGTGCCAATAATCTAGATTCAATTTCTCTCCTTTCATGAAAATAATACCTTTCCCTGTGTTGGTCATACCAGATTATCTCCATTCTCTTTCCCCTGCTCTCCCAACAGTCTCAAAACACTAGCTTGTAACTGCTAGATGGGATGAAAAGTTCTACTACTAGTACAATAGTATTTCAAACTTTGTCTTTGTCCTACATTTACCCTGTAAAAATACCAACTAGAAGAGCTCTTCCCCCGTGTCAGTCAGGTTACTGAGTTTCCTCCTATGTCTACAAGGGAATAAGGATGCAGAAGCATGTAATTAAGTAATATTCAAAAGCATATTGGGACATTAGTAAACAGTCATAAGAAACTGAGGAGTTAAGGCATAATTTAGAGTCATTAATGAACAATCTTCATAAGGACTGCCCCAGTTACTATTAAAACAGAAAAAACCAAACAAGTTTCTATTCTCCTAGGTGGCGATTCAATGTCTGTTTGTGTCCAGAGAACATGTCTGGACAAAAAGTCTTGTATGAAATCCAGATTACTTGCAGCCCCAACATTCCTTTGAGTTTATACTTTTGTTGTAGTACTTTATTTTTGCCATTTCAAGAAAAGGTCTTAAGATGGCAGGGGGGAGGGCTAGCCATATTCATGAAACGAGCCCCCAGTTACAGTCTCACAGCTAAATGGCCAAACCTAATTCAGCCCAAAATTATGATACAAATGTTTGTATAAAAGTTAGAATACTCAAAATAGTTAATGGGAGATGGTGAGGTTAAGACTGCAATTCTTCCTTCACAACAGAAGATCTCATTCCTATAACATGCTTCTTGTAGCTGTCTACATGAAAAACAACTTCAGAATGAATCCAGAGTGACGACTTCTTTGTTACAGTCCAATTCAATGTTAACCCCTACTTGCTTACTATATTTAGTGTTGCATACCAAAGGAAAGATTAATATACCAAAATGAAGCAGGAAATGAACAAGACAGAAATTTATCAATCACTGTCTAAAACACAGCGCAGGATGTTTAGGGAGATGTAAACAAGGGAAATATTACTTTAGAGAAGTTACCACCTGCATGGCTTAGAAGAAAATGTTAAACACTGATACGCTTTTCAATGTAAGTACTGCAGCTGTTTCTTATCTATTTAAACACCTGAGAGATGCATTCCATAGGTCCTAAAGTTATATGCAAAGATGCCTATATGATCATATTACCAGCATCACGCAGGTCACTGCTAGACATGTGCTTTTATGAAATCATTAACTCATTCATGTTGAGCACTCTACCCTTATCCTTGGCAAAGCACTGAAACACAGGAGTAGCACTGCTGAAATCCCAAGCATGGCAATTACTACCTAACAGACTGCTCATGTTTTCAGAGGATCAGGCCCACAGTCAAATGTGTTAGCAGGGCAGGGCTGGAATACTCAGTCTTGTAGATGAAAGCATAGAACATAGAAACACTTGTTTCACAGCCAACATTTCACGCCTTTTAGACTTCCTGCACAATATTGCCAGAGTTTGATTGTAAACAAGGCAGAGAAGAGCTTGAACCAAAGACATACAGGTTGATTTTAGGCTTTGTAAAATATTTGTTGAAATTTGCAATAAATTTGAGACAACAGTCTTTCAAACATGGAATGCAACAGCCATTCTGTCAATATCTGCCATCAGAGATCAAAAAACTGTATCGCCTCAAACCTTTCTTGAAAAAAAAAAAAACCCAAAAAGTAATATTCTTATAGCCAGGACCATGGCCAAGACAGACCTTAAGAGCTATGACTAGTCAAGATCTATTCACGTTAGTATTATTTGAAGTATTACCTGTATTATTGGTTGTGTGATAAAAGGATGGAGGTAAGGCATTAGCTTGCAGTAGACATCTGCAATATTCAAATACTGTGCTACCACAGTGATAAATCCGACTGCACCGTAACGTATCCAAAGATTAGGATGACACAGGAAAGGTGCTGAAAGAAAATCAGGCTGTTAAAATATATCATTCGTATTAAAGAGAGGGGATTGTCCAGTATATGGCATCCTGTGATATCATTTCCTTCCCTTAGAATTACCCCCAAACTGAGCCTTCTTGCAGAGCACCAAGGTTAAAACACTCATACTGAAAAATTATTTCGTGGACTTCACTGTGCCAGCACTGCTCAGCTTCCTTGCTGTTACCAGAAAGTATATTTTTCCTATTTATTCATTTCAATCCCTAATTGTCAACTCCAGATTTGCAAAGGAGACTAATCCAAAAATAAATCTCAACCTTATTCTGGACAACTATGAAGACTCCTAATACCAGTGGTTTTGGTTTGTGTTTTTTTTGTTAAGTAAATACTTTATTCCTTCCTTCTTCCCCTCTCTTTGTTGAATAGTCAGTACTTATACCGTAAGATTATCAGACTCAGAAGTCCATCTCAATTATGTGGGTTTTAAGAAGCTGTAATCAAGGGACTGTATCTAGTCATGAGACACACAATCACAGATCATCTGCCCTGGATTCTGAGTGCATGTGAAAAGCCATCACATTAGGAAGAAGCAGAATACATCTGAAAAGATCAGTTTTCCACAGATAGCTGGTAAATCTTTGGCATGCCTAAATGAAATGGATAAGCCTGATGAGGAAGGAGAGCGCAACTCCGTATTCAAGATGCTATTGAGTTAAACGGGTTTTTATGGTGATAGAAATAGGATGCGAATGGATCATGTATTGTCTGAAAGACTGGATTCCCCCTTTCCTCAAAGGCTGATAGGTAAGAGTTTGCAAGTTATGTGCCTGATCAACTTTCAGAAGTAACCAATTTTTCTTTATAGGAGATTGGCTTGAAGAGCAAGGAAAGATCTTAAAGCAGAAAGTTTCTGGACTAAGTGTTTTTTGCTGCTGTCCTAATATTATAAAAATCAGAGAAGATGCTTCAAATTTGTTCCACCAAAATTATTATTTTAGAGTTCTAAGCATTAACATGGTCCAACTAGCAGTAGTTCATTAACAACGATCTTGTGTAGATGCCAAAACAGTACTATAGTTTTGCATATTGGACAACTAAGCTGATAATGAAGCTTTATGTAGTACTAAGATTTCTTTCCTTAACTAGGAAAACAAGGTATTCTCCAGTATTCCAACTTACCGATATCACAAGCAAACTCATAAATATGGGGCTTTTGTAAAAGCCCTAACTGGCACATACAAGTAAGAGCATTGAGTGCTTTATAAATGACAAATTCTTCAGCATCACTGAGACCTTGCTGAAGCAGAGGTTTTAGTATTGATGAGCTCTGCCAGCCAACGTAAGCAGCAACACCTGAAACGTAAGAACAACACATAAAAATCCAAAGTAGCACTTCACAGAAGAGTTTGGGTTGGAAGGGACATTTACAAGTCATTAGTCCAACCCCCCTGCAATGAGCAGGGACATCTTCACCCAGATGCTCAGAGCGCCGTCCAGCCGGACCTTGAATATTTCCAGGGATGGGGCACCTACCACCTCTCTGGGCAACCTGTGCCAGTGTTTCACCACCCTCATTATGAAAAATTTTAGCCTATACCAACACATAGTTTTCATCATATTAACAGGTCTACTGAAGTAAATGGGACCATGCACACATATGAAGTGATGCATCTACTAGACAGCTTGCAGAAATCTTAGTGTTTACTGGTCATAACTTAGCTTTTGGAGGTGGTGGCTTTAGCAAAGACACAAAAAAAAGCGTTTAAAGTTTATTTTTTATGTTAATCTAACCTAGACTTAAATGCCTCAGTCTCATTTGTATTAAATATTTGGACTAAAAGAAAAATATATTTGTATTTACATTGTTTCATCTTCACTCCCTGAAGAAACATTTACACCCAATAACTCAAAGTCTTTTTCTATAAATTACAGAAATCTTTAGAAGAAAGGGCTTTTATATGACTGTTAACAGGTTCCAGGATATGCAAAAATTCATTTATTTATGAATAAATTTTATTTAAATAATAGAATTATTATCTCTACTCTGTTTGGCTGAAACCAAACGCTTACCAACAATACTGTCAAAGAAAGCTCCTCGAAGATGCCAGTCATTCTTATCATTTAAGAAAGTGATCATATGAGACAGAAGAACATCATTGGCTTTCTGACGTCCAAAAAAGACACAGAGACGTGTTATTCCATTTTCCATCAGTGTTTGTTTTACAATATTCTCCGGGTCACTTAGCAAAGTCACAACTTTCTGCTGGACCATTTCATGCAAGGCTTGCAACTCTGCAAGAGACAACAGGATGAACATTTGGGTTGGTGAGAAACAATATGGGCATGTGTACTACCTGCTGCTAAAGGAGCTACACTGATAGGTCATCCTGAAGAACACCTGCCTCATTAAGATAGGCAATGTTAATGGAACCTCAACAATTCCAACGACTGGCTTACCAAAGACGTTCAGACTAAGCATGGGGTGGTGGCAAAGCCAAAAGGTAGAGAAATGTGAGACATTCTTACCAGATCAATATATTCTGAACTTGTCCTAACTGCAACTAAGTTGATCCAGCTCATTATATATATAGGTAAAGTGCAGATGTGAACGAGCATCAGAATGAGTCAGCAGCAATGTTACAAAAGTAAACAAAATGCTTCAAGGCAATTCTGGTTTGATAATTGACTACCAGTTTCAAAATTTGTCAACTGACAACAGATCAACAGTATATTTTTAGCTAGGCAGATAGATTGGCTTCATTAAGGATGCAGAGAGGAATTAAACAATACTTGAAAAAGTGAGTGCTTCCGATTTCATTAAATATCAGTAGTTACCCTAATAATACCGACGAAAAATTTGAAGATGATCTTGCCCACGGCTTCTACTCCACAATGTAACTAAAAAAGTATTTCTATTAAATGTAAATAACAGAATTGTTAATGCACTGGCTATTGTTGAAAGCTGTACATGAGAGGTTCTCAAACAAGTAGTGTAAAAATTTCAGCTACTGCTGTCCCAGATTTGCAGGGGTGATTACCATTTGCCTGCAGTCAGAAGACCAGCTAATTTGTTTTCTATGGTGACTCTGTCTGTCAGTCACATGAAAAAATTGCCTTCTGGGTTCAAATTTCTCATGCTTCATTTCTAAAAGGGTAAAAAGAATAGAACTATTCAAACTTCTTTCTTCCTTGCATTACTACTTTCATCTCCAAGCTATTTTGAAGGATTGGGGACAGTATTTTTTTAGAAATACAGCCTGTGTGATGGGGCTTCCTCTCTCACTTACTCCTCAGCAATTCTGAGCACCCCATACCTTATTTGAAGGAACTTGAAGAGGATTTTTTATGTTTGGTTTTGGTAGTTCTTTTATGGTTGTTGTTGTTTTTTTTTTTAAGGTATCATCCTGCAACTAGTTGAGAGATAATTGAAATGTGCCTTTTTCCCTACCAAATGGAGTATGTGTGGGATGTTTACCAATTATGATTAGTCACAGATTGATCTACTGAGCCCAAAAGAGCAATGACAGTTTTTAACCACAAACTCCTCCCATCTTAGAAGACTTGCCCGGCATTGTTCCAGAAATCTATGCATCACTAAAAGGCACTGGAGCTGACACACAGGTCACGTATTACCATCTCTCCTTCTCAAGGGAAGGAAAAAGGAAAGTGACCCTTAGGATTTTAACTCATTCTTTGTGCTACAGTTACGACAGCACGGGTAGCTGTGTTACTGCCCAATGGCATCCATATGTTCAGCATCTTCAGGAAAAAAGATAGACGAGAGTTGCCAGTTGCAGAAACAGAAAAGGAAGAATGACTGAAAAATACAGTACTATGACTATGCTAGAATTTGACAGCTTTTTCAAAGCTAACGCTGCCTGCCACTTCAATGGAAGCGGTATTTGGAATACGGCCATGTTTTTGCAGCTGACTTGTTTACAGGACCATGAGTGAAACTGGATATGCAATCAGGCAGCCAGCATCACAGTCAAAAACCTTGAGAACTTTTGTAGAAGAGAAGCGTGCTCATTTATATACTTTTTTTGTCTTTCACAATGTTCAGAACAGAAGTGTCTGTTTCTGCATGAAGCTGTAACACTCACGCTTCAATACTGGTTGAGGCAAAGCATTCTTCCCATGTAATAGGAAGGCTAAGCTTTAAGAGCTGAGGGAGATGAGTACTAACTAGGATCTTTGGCCCATGATTTGCTATTATAAGCAGGCAAGGTAAGTAGAAGTGACATTACCTGTGTCATAGTTATCAGTAGGGTGAGATGTTTCATCCATTTCTTCACCATTTGGTTCATTTTCCATATTCAGATTTTTCAGCTGTACTAACTCCAGAAATCTCAGAGCTGTTTCTGCCAACAATGCTATGTTTTCTGCAAAGGAAAACATTTTCGTTAAGAATTGTTCTACTTTGCCAATTTACATCAGTCTGATGATCCCCGTGATGAGAGATTATAACCACTGGCAATACCAGCCATGATGGGCAAATGGGATTGAAATTACACAACATGCTCTGGTCAACCCTCTTCTGTTGACCCTTACCCCAGCGAAGCTACCAAGTACATCAAATCACACAGTAAATTTGTCATATGAACAAGTGGAAAAATTGTAAGGATATCAAGTATAATAAGGACTAATTTCAGTCTTCGAGAACTAGCCCTAAATGCCACCTAATCTCAGGCTAATGACTAAATAACTTGATAGAACTTCAAGGCAAATTAACCTGAATTAACTAACATGCCCATGTGGTAGACTGCCACACCAGGTTACATATCCTAGGGAATAACAACAGGGTTACCCTTGAGGGCTGGATTCCACTTTTAGAACATTTGTCCTCATATCTATCCATGAGATTTGGCACTGTTCTGCACTGTTCAGAAGCTGCTGAAGCAACTCAGGCTATATTATATGGGTCAGGCCACTGCTGGCACAGGAATAATCCTGTCGAGGTAGAAGTCCCACTTAAGCAGCAGTTCTGAGTGTTGTCCAAGACAACAGCAGCATGCCAACGGAGCCTGTCCACAGCCCAGATCAAATCTTGTGAGTCACCAGTCTGACCACTTCCAAAAAGTGTGCTACAGTAACACAAGTTAACTCAGGTATTAGACTACCTTTAAATATATATATGTGTGTATATTTATTTGAAATTTAAATTGCTTTCTTAAAGGAAAAGATATTTGAAATTCAGGCAACTTAGGCAACTTCATCAGACTTAACCATCTACAGTTCAAATAACCCTTTCAAATTTCAGAAAATATTCTAGCTGTACTCAGTTTGAAAATAAAGTCAAACAACTGAACACAGAGAGAACATCTGTGTAAGCAGATGCAACTAGAGTCTATGGGTACTGAGATCCGTAGCCTTTTCGCACTTGCAGAAAAGGAGACTGCATTTTCTTTCTTGCATTTCAGCTTATTTAACAAGTTCAGCCTTACATTAGTTCATTTAAAAACTAATTATGACTAGACTATAATTTTTTTTCTAATCTACAGATAAAAGTGAGGCATGAAAAAATGGTTCTTTCATAAAGCCCTAAATGTGGAAGATCAAGGTCACCAAAAGCAATTAGTTCTAATCATTAACTATACATTGTCTTCAATAATTAGTTTCATCAGCTTACTTAGTGAACAAAAGAAAAATATCACCTGGGACATTTTCAGCTAAATTCTGCATTTATAACTTAAAAACAAACAAAAAAAAACCTCCCACAAAAAACAGAAAACAACACCCTTAAATATGCTAGTCATAGCAAATAAGGGTACATGGTAAATAGCAAATATAGGCATGACTACTAAGTTTCTTCCTGAACCAGGCAGAACTCATATCTGAATAATGTACAAAGAAAACATCTGCTACAGTATAAACCGGTCTATTACATAGCAAATAATGTAATTTCAGCCCCTGAATATCAAATTTCATTTTGTGGGAAAATAACTCTGAAGCTTAGCAACACACTGATGCTTTAAGTTAGTTTCATATTTATTCGGTTCAATCAGGCCACTCTAAGCAAACAATAGGAGCTATCGAAATGTCAATTAAGATAAATTAATAAAAGCAGTAAAGGGTGGGCAAGCTCAGAATGCCCTGTTCACATACGTAGCTACACAAAGACCACTTGGACAAGTACTTTTCTTCGTTATGCTCTTGCTTATCCAGGGAATAAAGCCAGGGCTGCTTCCCTGAGCATGAGGCTCTAAACTCTGACCTCTTACGTTAGCGTGGGCAGACCTGCTGTGTGCTACATCCAGGCTCTAGCCCAAAGCACATGTACACATTCTGCAAGTTGCTTTTACATGCAGAACTACAGAGAAGAATGCATGTTAATTTTTAAAAAGTTAATTCATCTAGCAGAGAGTAGACACATTTTGTCAACTATTTAAAATGTAAAATTTACTTTGGGTACAGATCTACAGTGGAAACTCATCTGTTAGTACAAGTCAACTCATTAATTATTAAGTTGCTGCCACCACCTGCACCAGTTAGCTTAAGTGAATACAGGTGTCTTTACCTGCAGTCAAATCTGGGGAGATTTACTGAAATAGAAACAGCAAGCTATGTGACGATTTTAAGCAGAGGAGAAAACAGTTAAGGAAATACAGAAAAGTCTAAGATTTGGAGTTTTGACTGGATTTCCTCTTACCAGCATATGCAAGTCTGACGATTGTGGCTTCATCCTGGGCCAAGTGTGCAATGCCTGGCAGAATGTATTCTGGGTAAATGTTAATATCATTGCGTGGCACCTCTTTGACGAGAGCAAGAACTTTAGTTAATGTCCTCACAGATTCTGCCCTCACCCTGGGCACAGAGTCGTTGCTGAAATGTAACAGATAAGGAGTAATACGATCCAGAAGAATCTCTACACTTAATCTTGGTGCTAAATGAAGAATCAGTTCCAAAGCAGCCAGTTTTGAATCACAGTATTTGAGAGTCTGTAAACAGGAAGTTATCACAGACACTAGAATAACCAGCCCATTCTCTTTTGTCTCTCCCTCGGCCTTCTCTGTGCGATCATGCCCACAGAGATTGTGAATGATGTTGTCCAGATCTTTACGTATGACCAATATACGCTCATCTGCCGATACAAACGTTTCCTTGGCAAACTGGGCCATGTAAGGCTGAAGGAAAGTGTAAAATATTTCAGGAAATGCATTGTTACGTTGCTGTTTCAAATAATCTTCAGCTGCTAAACGTTTATCTGGCTCACGATGGACCATCTGAGTGACCTTGAGAAAGGCAGAAGTAGGAGGGAGCAGGAGAGAAAGATTAAAGGTTTAGACATTTGTAATATATTAAAAAAAACCAAACTCAAACAATAAGCAATTTGTCACCAAAGTAGGTGAAAGAAACTACAAACTGACCACTCAAATGGTTCTGATGCTGTAGCCCATCCTTACCAGTTCTCTGATACTGCGGTCTTCAATTTTGTTTAGGACTTGATCAGGGGAAAAGAGGCCCTTTCTGTAAGCCAAAAGCTGAGATAAATCAAACAAGGGTACGCCTTCTGTGAAGAGCTCTGCTATTACACAGCCTGGGGAACAACAACAACAAAAAGTCAAGGATGTCAGGGGATACTTTTCTATATGCGGACAAGAACAAACCCTGTGCGACTCTTAGCTTGATTAAAAATAAGACAAATGAGTTGCCAAATTAACTTGTGGAAAGTAGATAGCATCTCAAGCTCCAAAAACTAGCTTTTACACTTGATCCCTAAAATATGTCCCAAGTATTTTATTTCAAACATGCCAATAGCAGAGGAGTCTGCAGTTAGGAAACATGAGGCAGTGACTTCAGCCACCTGCCAGCTGGAAAATACACCACCAGAAAAGGAACCCACATCACTGTCACATGGAAGAAGAGTGCCAGTAAGTCAGCATGGATCAGGCAGTAGGTCAAAACTAAGCAGCCCTTTTACAGAAGGTAAAGAAATAACCTCTACTTCCATAGTGATGCTGGGAGACAGCATATATTCACTCACACAAGCTCATAAGCACAGTGAGAAATAACATGATTGCCAAGCACAGCCACCCCGTTGTGTACATGACACATGTTCTCTTCAAAAGGTCCCATTCCTGCAGTTTGCTCGCAACGGTTAGTATCTTGCTTTATCAGTGGAGTGCCCTAGAAGCTTGGCCCTAAGAGCAGCTTATAAAATGAAGTAACTATTACCTTTAAATTCAGATTTTCAATCACTTTAAAGCAAAAAAAAAAAAAAAGGCCAAACTTATGGCTTTCAAACTGCTCAACGCAAGCCCAAGACTAAAGGCAGGCTCCCACAGTTGGACTGTATCAAGTATTTGCGAGCGGGATGATGACAGGAGCTTACTTCATTATCCAACTTCCTGCCTGTGGGGAAAATTAAACAAGAAGGGGCTTCTAAAGCCAATATTACCAAACTGCCCTGAAAACTGGCTCAGTCCCCAGGCAGCTGGACCTCAGGTGAACCAATGACTGGCTCCTCCTCTTGGGTCCACCTCTTGGGCATATGCTATGTGGCCCCAGAGCCTCAGCCACAAGAAGATGATGGTCTGTGGCTTTCAAACCCAGGGCAGGGTTGAGCCTAACAGAGTAGTTTGTGATTTCCCTCCTCAGATAACATGGTGGTACACTTAAGTTATGTAGCTTACTGTATTGTGTCTATACATTTTCTGTGAAAGAAAGGTTTAGGTCTTAGGCTTCAAATAAGCAAGTTTTTCCACATGCTGTTCTCTATGCCCACAGAAAAAAAAAAAAAAGAACCAAAAAACCTCCAACCCCCAAATAAGCTTTTCTGCTCCCCAACACACAATCATAAATGACACACTGATCTCTCCTGATAGCTCCAAGTACCTGCGGAAAAGATATCCATTGCACGTTTTAACTCCCCTCTTGTTCGCTGGTTGCTATTTGCCAAGTCTACCAGAGGAGTTGAAGGGTCCCGCATGTTCTCCAACTCCGTAGCAAACATACTGCCATCGACAAAGCGCTCGGGAGCGATGTAACACGTTCTTCTCCGTGATGTGTCGAAGAAGTAATTGAAGTCAGCAGGATTGTCTTCAGGAAGGTAAGTTGGTTTAAAACTGGCAAAGTCAGTTAGAAGAACCCAGTTCCAGCTAGTCACCATGATGTTCTCTGTTTTAATGTCCCCATGGCGGACTCCAGATCTGTGCGCTTGGTCCACTGCAGTAAGGATCTGGAAAGCGATCCACCTTTTTTCAATGTTGTTCAGGAATGGCCTAGTACTAATTCGATCATAAAGGTTGTCCCGTACATACTGTCTGAAAAGCATCGCAGCCTTCTCGGACAGGGTCGCTTTCTGGAAGGGAAGGCAGTTCTGCGCCGAGTGTAACCTTATCTTCAGCTCCTCCAGCTCTTGCTTGTAGCTCGTCAGGGGTAAGGTCGGATCCTGGATAGCAAACACCTTCACGACCACCAGCCCCTCCCGGTGCTTGGCTCGGGCGACCTTGAAGAAGCGGGTGCTCCCCAGGCTCTTGTCGTATTCGAAGTCGTGGATGTCTGAAAAGTAGCTGTCCACCGAGAGAATCTGCGAGGGGGCGATGCCAGCCAGCTGGTTCCCCATGGCGGCACCTCCTCCCGGGCGCAGGCACCGCACCAGCGCTCTCCCCCGTCAGCCTGGGGGGAAAAAACACGACGCACGTTTTACACCGGCCGCAGCTACGGGGCCACTCCGCTGCCCC
>NW_010511423.1:0-13340 GCF_000687285.1 Phaethon lepturus
TTGGCTGGCCGCGACGCAGGGGGTTGCTCCGGTTTGTGCTGGGGTGTCGCCGAGTCCGAGGGTAAGGCGAGCGGGCGCCCCGAGGCACCTGAGCGTCCAGCCGCCTCCTGCTCGTTGGTTAGTCGCTGGTGAGCGTCCCAAAATGTGAGGTGCCCCGTCCGCGCCTCTCTGAGCTGTTTGGTAAGCAGTGCTGTGCTCTTGCAGCACCTCGGGGGACTGCGTTTCCCCAGTGCCCTGCTTTTTTTAAAATTTTACTTTATTTTATTAACCCAACTCTAAGGCGCGCGTTGAACTCCCATGCTTTAGAGTAGACCACTGGTAGGCCCATTGTGATGGGATCATCTGAAATGGGAGATAACTTCCGTGTTTAGAGTGTTCTTTTTGAAAGTGGCGTACAGAAAGTTCCTGCACCAAAAGCATGATTTGAGTGAGGTTGAATGAGAGACAGCCTTTGCACCCAAGTTTGTGCATCTTGGTCTGCTTCAGGTGGAAACTAGAGGCAGCGTAAGCAGCTGGTCCAGGTTCAATGCAAGAGGTGACTTTGGACGAAAGGGGTGCATTTGTAAAAAGAGGGGTGGCCTTAAAAAGGCCTCAGAGACAGAAGATCTGGGCTCCTCGTCTGTAGCATTTGAGTCCCTAATATTTGTACCCCAAAATGGAGGGGAAGAGGTAATTGCCGTGCAGCTTCCTAGGTTGAAATGCCTCAAACAATAGCCCCAAAATGAAATATATCTCATGGAGAAAACCAGGAGTTTTTCCCTGTTCCCCTCCACATTTATTTATGGTTAATAACACTGTGTGCTCCTCTTTGGAACTATCCCAGGCTGAAAGCAGGCTGTAGATTTTGCAGTACTTTGTAATGGGAAGCCTCAAATGAAATTAAATTTATTTATTTCAAGCGTCTATGTAGACAGACTACCTGGTAGCAGAGATGAAAGAGATGACATTTATTTATTGCTTTTAAAAAGGAGTAGTAAGGAGGCTTAGGTGATGTTACTCACATGGTAGCCTCAGATAGTTTTTTGCTACTCACTGGCATGGTGTGATACATACTGTATATATTACTTTTTTTTTCTTCAGCCACAGTTTTGTGAATCTGTTCTCTGCATTAGGTCTTCTCTCAGACACCAGAGAGGGTAAGGCCTGAATTGACAGTGCCTGAGCTCTTACAGCAAGGTTGTTCGTTCCCACACAGGGGACACACGCTTGGCATTACCCAAGTCCTGCTTAAGCCCCAGGGGTGCACCTGATGTGTTGGCTTCTCCAGGCAGAGCAGGATGGAGCCAAGGACCAGGTACTACTTGTACACAGAAAGTCTCAGCTCACTGTAGGGTCTGTTTTCGCCAGCGTCTTGTCCTGTGTTAGATGGCTCAGCTGACTGGGCTCCTTGGAAAAATCATGGGCTTAAATTCACTGCCTGCTTGCCCTCCTGAGTCACAAGAGTTCAAGAGTTGTTTTTAATGGAAGCTGGGGTGGCTTTTCCAGTGAGAAGAAGATTTCAGTGGTGTTAACAGTGGATGTGAGGATAAGGGCAGCATTAATCCTCTAGTGACAGCACCTCCAGCTAGCTTGTTAGTCCTACGTAAGTCTTAATGTGTGCCTAAGCTTGAGACTGCTTCCCTAGTGAAGTCCTAGGGTCAGCAGTGTACCTTGGCTGGTTGGGAGTCAGAGGTGGAAATCTGGTCCAGGTCAAGTATAGAGCGGTGTCCATAATTGCATCTATAAAGAAAAGTATTTTCCTTTCGTCATTGTTGGGCTAATTACATTTGTCAATTGTAGTCCTGCTCCAGAAATCAATAAAGAATGGAGCTTTGCTTGGCTGTACTTGAGAGAAGGTGCATTTCTACAAAGTCTTCCCATGGCCCTGCAGCAAATAATGGTAATAACAAATCTATATTTCTGCTTGTCGTGTTTTCTGCTATCTGTATCTCTTTAGTGAGATAACATGGGGAGCAAGAAATGCAGTGTTCTCTCGTTTTTTTCTCCTGTCTATGTGTTTTCCTATTTTTAAATTAACCTTATCGACTCAAGTATTGCAAGCATTGCTAGACTAGCGCCTGGATGCCATGTCATGCGGGAGGCTGAGAGGCTGCCCGAGCCTCACAGGCAGAGCAGAGCCGTAGCGGTGTCTAGTAGTGCTCTGCTGTGGCTCGTGCCTCTGCTGTTGGTGGGTTTTTGCACCTATAGCCACCAGTCAGCTTGGTGCATTTTCATGTGCGAGGGCAAAGCCCGTTCGCTGCCATCATGAAGATTTTTGCCTCTTTATGATCAAAACACCCGATTGGGTCGTTCCTGGCTGATACCAACTGCCTGTGTCTTTGCCCTGTCCGCTCCTCAGGCACGGTGCTGGGCCACACTGTCAGGGACGTCCCATTGACACCACCGGGCTCGCAGGGCAGGCACGCAGAGGATGAACCCTGGGAGGGATCAGGGATCCTCACCCTGTAGTGTCCCCTGTGCCTGGGCATGAAAAGTGTGAGAGAACTTTCTTGTGTTTCTGTCACCAGCATAGGTCTGACTCTCGCCAACTTTTACCTGTCCCCACTGGAGAGTTGAAGCTGCACTGAAACTTTGTAGGGCATGTGATTCTTTTTCTTTTATTTTTTCCCCTTTTAAGTAAGCAATATATATTCAGGACTAAAATTAAAGATGCTCAGGAAATGAAATTGCTAGCATTGCTTCTGCTTGCTGGGAAAACTATTTCCGCCCCTGCTAATGGAGGAAGGTATCCTGGTCTTGGCTCTGCAGGGTCTGAGGTCGGGACAGAGAATTAGCAGCAGCCACAAAAATAAGAGGCGGGGAGAAAGGATAACTAAGCAAGGCCAGGGAAGGCATCTGAAGGTGCTTGCGTATTGGCTGTGTTCGGGCTGTGCGCCATCCCCCGGGGTTTTCTTAACATCTGGAACAACTGGACACATGCCCAGTCCTGGATGTAGAATTATCACCAGGAAGACTGCCGGGGAAGTCCCCACCACCCCACCAAAGGCTCTGCCCGGCTGATGGATTAACTGCAGCAAGGGGTAAACCTCCTCGAGAGCCTTCCAGAGGCAGCAGCTGATGCTACTGTAGTCCCATGTAAGCTGACAGGCTCTTCACAGAGGGACATCCCTGCCGTCCCCCTGATACTGAGTCGATGTGCTTGATGTGCTTCAGCTGCCAGAGAAGGGCCAGGGCACGGAGGAAAGAGGTAAAATCCCAGAAAGGCTCCGAGTCCTTCAGCCTCTCTGTGGGACAGCGGTGGGTTTTGCTGGCTTCCCCTGCAGACAGAGTGCTGGGGCTCTGGCAAATCTGTGCCAGAGCTGTGCAAATCTCTGACTTTGTCTTCCGAGGCAGGAGGAATTAAGAACATCAGGTTAAATAAGCTTTTTTGGAAAGGAAAATCCTAAGATTGAATGAGCAACTTAAAAGGCAGGGATTCAAGTTTCCATTGCTGTTGATTAATTTAATGCGAAATACAAAGAGTGGGGATGGGGGGGAAGTTCTGGAGTGATTTCAGTGTCCCTAAAGAAAGCCTACTGCAATAGCCTGAAGGCGACACGGAGATGAGCGAGCTCTGTGAGGTCTGTGTATGGGTGGAAAACTGGCAGCTTTCTGGCCAGCTACTGAAAAAGCACCTCAGGCAGCTGATGCTACGTGAGAAAGGAAGGACCCTGAATTACCTGCAGGCTGTTTTGGGGGACAGTCAGGTTGATGCTTCAGACCCTGCCTTTGCTCATCTTCTGAAAACTCTCATCCCTGGGCTGATGGGCCAGCCGTGCCCCCACCTCGCAGCTGTACCTGCCCACGGCAGGACCCAGGGGCGCCGTGCCCTGCAGCGGCACCCCGAGGCGCTGCAGAAACCCCTGGTCCCAAGGGAGAGCCCTGGGTGCCCGCAGGCGTCCTGATCGCACAGGGAGCGAGTAAAGCCCTGGCAGTGGCTGCGAAGATTGCTTTATTGGTGCAGACCATCAGAGCGCAGCACTGGGAAATGAAGAGCTTTAAGTTTTTTCTTGAAAACTATGTTAATGTGACAGTTTAAAAGAAAATAAAGAAATAGGGCTGGAGGTGAGAAAAAGCACATATATAATTTCTCAGTTACTGCTCCCATAGCTTTTTCAATGTGACTGTTTCCCCTCTGATGTGTGAAATCTGAATCTGAATCCAGGCTTTCTCTGCTCCTTCCCTGTTGACCTCATCAGAAGCACTGAATGCAAGAGAAAAAAAGAACAATAAATTGCTTTATGTAACTCCAGACAGGAAAACCCTGCACTTACCCTCACAGGCAGTCTTTCCCATCTGTTACCTCGCTGTGCTGCCTCTGGGTTACCTCAATAAGAAAACTTAATTGAGGCAATGTCATGTCAGGAGAGAATGATGCATCATCTTCACAGGCTCGCTTTTGTAACCAGTTTCACTCTTAGCAGAACTACATTGGGCTTCACATCTTGCAAGATTTTTCCCATTGTCTTTCTGATAATAAGCTCCTTTCATAATATTTTTCATTCATACACAGACAAACATTTTTGTATCGTTACTTCTTTTGGTTTTAATAGCTGCGTTGCAGTAACCGTTCAGTGCGTAACCACGTGTGTTTAATGCATAGGTACATAATGAGGGAGAATCTCTGCTGCTCGCAAGTCGGACTAGATAAAGCGTGTGAGAGCAGAATGATTATCCCCCTGCTTTTTCAGACAGGGAGATGACATGACGAGACTAATGGGAGGTTTTTAAAAGTAGTTAGAGACTTAACAGGCTGTGAGCATTCCCTTCCTGTCATTATAATCTGAGGCAGGGAGCTGGTGTGTGTTTGGAAGTTACGGCTGAGCCTGTCCTGTGTGCGTTCTGCTGACGTGGCAGCTGGGGCTGGACCTCTGTCGTGTTTAAGCGTCTCTGTCGCACGGGAGGCACAGCTGGTTAAGCCTCGGGGGCTCCTGTTTGCTCGTTCCCTTGTCAGGGGCTGCATCATCTAGGGAAGAGCGGTACGGAACTCAGCACTCTGTCTCCTGCCTCCTGCCTTTCAGAAACACTAGTTTTTAAAAAACACTAGTTTTTTAAAACTAGTGAACCTGCCTGGAGAACAGATCAGAGACGGTGGCGGCGTGTGGATGAAACCCTCCTGGCTCATCAGTGCTTGCAGGCCTATGAGGAGGAGCAGAAAACGGGAGGGTTTGAGACTAGGGTTTTGGCCAGGGTTCCCCCCATGCCTGGGGAGCCCCAGGGCAGCCCGTCGCAGCCTGGAGGGGGCAGGGGCTGGGGAGCCAGCCCTACAGCGCAGAGCCCGTCGCCAGTGTGCCGCGCAGCCCGGTCCAGCACCTCCCTGGGGCATCCTTCTGTGCCAAGAGCTTTCTTAAACGGCTTTTCAGTGAGAAGTCTGTTCATGTCACTCTCCTCGCTTTTCGGAGTCAATAGTAATAAATGGCAGTTGAGTGAGTGGGGGAGCTGTGTTTATCCCGTGGATGCCAGGCAGACAATGAACCCCGTCTTGCCCAGATGGCACAGGCTCTCCTCCAAGCAGATAAACAGGGCTGGTGCCTTTGAAACGGGCCCAAACACGCCGAGTTGCAGGGATAGTCCGGTAATTACAGCGCCTCCAGTGACCATCTGGACACACAAACTGATTTTCTATTTGGATAATAAAACCTCTCCTATGTCTCCAATATTAGCCATGTATGGGGACGCTAATTGATTTAATTGAAGCTCTCAATGTTGAACCGTGGGTATTGCCAACCTTTTCAGTCTAGGTACGTGGTGGATTTTCATGTCTGTTTGAGGGTAGGAAATGGGGGTGTGCATGCTCTGCTCTTGAGTGAGTTGCCAAAGGAAGGTCTGTTGGAGCTCCCGGAGTCTGGGACTCGCGAGGTCCTGCTCCAGAGTGAGGGGAGATGGGGCTGCTGCTTCTGAGCTCCCGTAAGAAAAGGGATGGAATTCTGCTGCTCCTGGGAGGGCTGGAGTCTTGTTAGCTTGGTGGTCGACTTTAAACAAAAGTTGTCTTTCCATGGTTTATTTCACAGAATCACAGAATCACTAAGGTTGGAAAGGACCTTCAAGATCATCAAGTCCAACCGTTAATCCAGCGCCACCGTGTCCCCTAAACCATGTCCTGAAGCGCCACATCCACACCTTTTTTGAACACTTCCAGTGATGGCGACTCCACCACCTCCCCGTGGGCAGCCTGTTCCAATGCCTGACCACTCTCTCAGTGAAGAAATTTTTCCTAATATCCAATCTAAACCTCCCCTGGCGCAACTTGAGGCCATTTCCTCTTGTCCTATCACTAGTTACTTGGGAGAAGAGGCCCACACCCTCGTCGCCACAACCCCCTTTCAGGGTACATACACACACGTATTAGATTTTGGTAGTATCCTCTATTTTGTACTTTTAGTAGCATCTCACAACTCTGGCCATGAGCCACGTACAAGGTCCTGCACAAATACCAAAACACAAAAGAAAGCATGTTTGAGACTTCCAATGTACCGAGAACTTTCTCTGTGCCTTCAAAAAAAATGTTTACTGTGCTTGTTTTCACGAGAAATTTTAATTTTTTTCATGGTTTGAAAATCACCAGTTTGGGCCTAGAAGACATTATCGGGGTTCTCATGCCAAAAAATTATCCAAGTCTGTCTCTTTTTTTTTTTCTTTATATGACCTTTTTCTAGTAAACAAACAAAAACAACAAAAAAGAAAAGCCACAACCTTTCGGCAAAGCTATTCACCTAAAGAAATAGCAAAAAGTGACCTCTTGAAGAACTGACATAGTCAGAACCCATTGTATTAGAAACTATTCCCAGATGACCTCAGCCTATTACTTAGCACCGGGTAATATTCCTGATCATTAACGCGCTGCCTTGCGTTAAGGATATGTAGTAGTGTAACATCTATAGTATGTGTTCCCCAGGATAAGAGGTCTCCTTAGCACTTTACCTCTTCCCCTGTAGTTTTTTGCCACTCTTCCTGAGGGAAATGTTTTGGATTTGTTTCCTGTGCTTTCTCTTGTTTAAAATAGGAGAGATGCAGTGGCTCATGTTGCCTTAATTTCCTGTTGATTTTGCTCTATCCAGATTCCTCATTAACTGTTTAATCAGGAACATGGGAAACACAGCCAAACCTTTTTTGTGAAAGGCATATTGAATTCAGAGGGAGTAAAACAGCTCAGAGGAGGCACCTGCAAACAACCAAATTATATGCCTGAAATATTTTTATCCCAGTAGGCAGCAGATTGGGAAAGGGACGCTCGTGGTTCTGCAGAAGCAGGGGTGGGACTTTGGCAAAAGGTACGAGGGTATAGTTTCTTCTCGCCTGGGAAACTGATGGCCTCCTCTTGCCCGCCGGAACAGCAGGAGCTTCAGGAAACCAAAGGGCAGGATGCGTCTTGCTCGTGAGGTTTGGTGGCATCTGGTGTGAGCAGAGCCCAGGCTCACCGACACTGCTGGGGGTAGTGCCTCTGGGTCTGCGAGGAGGCTCCCCAGCACCCGCTGCCCTCGGCGCCTGCGGGGGTAAGGCGGTGGTATAAAAGCCAGCAGCTGATCAGAACAAGAGTTGGGGCGGCTGCTTAAATGGAAAATAGTTATCATACCCAGTGCTTTGCATCAGGCCTCTGCACAAGCCTGTTAAGCCCTGTTTGAAGAGATACAGTGACACACAGATGTCATGTTGACCTCTCCGCATAGGCCTTAATCCAGAATGAAGCTTCTGGGTCCTGTGGGTCATCTTGTTGCTTCCGCATCCAATAACCCTCAAGATCGCTGAACAGCTTATCAACTGGTAAGTGTCTAGTCAATATGCCTCAGAGATCCTGGGCTTCTAGGATCAAAAAGCAGTCACAGGTGGCCATTTTCCAACGCGCAAAGCATCCCCCATTGCCACCAAAGGCAAATGCCACAAGATCCGCGTTGCATGCTCTGGGGCTCCCTGGAGAGGATCATGTGAAGAGCGATGGCAATCTGCTGGGGAGCTTAGTTGCACGTCTCAAGGGTGCAGGCTCCTGTCAACTGGATCTCACAGGAGACTTCAGAAATAATCTTCCCTGATGTCAGTGCACATGTTAATTGGACTTGACAGATGATAATGAAGGAGAGACTGTAACTGAGAAAGGGTAGAGAGAATGTCATAACTCTTGGGGGAGGAGGAGAAAACGGAGAAGTCCAGATGTCCAGAAGTTACATGAGGTAACTTGAGACATTAATCTTTGCTATTTCTGGTGCCAGAGGTAGTAGATGCAGGGGAAAATTGGTAACTCTAAGGTCGGTAGCCTACAAAGGTTGTTTTCTTTATCTCCAGTTAACATTCATGGCTTGGTCTTGCTGTTAACCCATTTACAGGAATGAGTTTTTAGGTGAGGGACCCTCCTCTGTTGAGAATGTTGTAGCTAATGTACCTGCACGTGCTACAGGGGCACCGCTCACGCAAGGGACTGAGTTACCAGTTATTCCTGGCAAATGGGGATGGAGAAGGGGGGATGGCTTCATGGGTGCTGTGACTTCAAGCACAGAGCTTGTAAGCAGAAGGCAGCACTGTTTCCTGGAACTGTGGTTCCGTGCCCGTGTGCCTCATGGCTAATGTGTAATTAGTCATAATTAGCTTAATTAGTCTGGAAAACATTTTTTTGCCTTTGCTAGAAGGGTCAGCTTGTCCTCCCCTAGCTGGATGGACATTCTGGCCTGGCACTCTTGGCAGCGTGAGCAGGAGCCCAGCGATGCCGGCAGAGCCATGCTGGCTGGTGCACGGTGTACTGCGTGGTGCAGCCCGGTGCGCCACGGCATTGGGGGATGTCTGCCAGCCTGGGGCCAGCGTAGAGCTGCTGCAGGGCTGTATGCTCTGGGATTTGGAAGGTGCATGTTCAGTTCTCTCTCCTAGGTGATAGGCGGGTCCTTTAGACCCACGAGACTTTAAGTGCGTAACTCCCATTTTGATAAAACGCCTGTGAGACTACTTGCTTGAAATAGGTGCGATTTTACACCCTCAGGGGCAGGATTGGCATCTATATGCCACTGCAGAATTAGGCTTCTGGCTCTGCTCCCCATGAAGTTGGGGTGACGGCATGTCTCCCCTCACTGCTGAGGGATGTGGTGGGGGCTTGCCTGGAGTGCCGCATTCCATGCATAGGCTGTTTCAGAGTCCTGTGCAAACAGTTGATAGTTGCAGACTCAGTTGCCCCGTGATTGTGTAATGAAAGAACAGCCTTGTTTTATCGTCATCACATCAGATAAAAGTGGCATCTGCCAGTTGCATTTGTAGTGTGCTCAGAAGAGGATGCTGTGTGCCAGAGGCAACATTTTCCCTGTGCTAAGAGCCTGCAAAAGGACCCAGCTCTGCTGAGGCGACTGTCACCCTAGGATTAGTTTAGAATAACCTCTTCGGCAAAGTCATCCTGTGATCCTTACTGCAAGGTTTCAGGGAGAACAGAAATCCTCCCATCACAGCTCCTTCTGATGTGTGTTTCCTGATTGTGGGTGCTCATATTTTTCTTGTAATTACCAGCAAACTGCCTGAACAAGAGCTGAAATGCTTTTCCCTGACTGGCAGGAGCGTAACACCCACTGATGAGTCAGGGGAGGAAGAGCTCCTGCTTCATGGGAGAGGGTACTGGGGAGAAAGGGAGGGGAGAAGACAGGGAAGAAGAGCTGCCAGAGAGTTGTGGAATAAATGACATTTGTTTAAAGACACATTTGAAGATTAATGATGGGAGTTAAAGTATGAAAGCAACGGGGCCTAAGTGTAGTATTAATGGAACCCATTTTCTTTGCCATCTCCTGCAGGAACTCTTTGGAAGTACAGAAGGGAGAAAATCACTTTACAGTAATAACTGTTATTTATATAAGAGAACAACATTGGATGTATCAAAATGTGAGATTTCAAGGTAATAACTGGACCCTCACAATCATTGTGACCCATTTAAAAGGCAATTTCTGTGATGGTGAATAGATGGAGGAAATAGCCCCAATCCTGCAACTGATCATAAATGAGGTTTATTTTATTATTATTGTTATTAGTCAGTTCCCAATCTGGTAAGATTGTGTTAAGAAAAAGGGAAAAGACTGAGAGAGATGAAGGAGCTGATAATCATCTTTGCAGAATTTGTTGGGACTATTTGATGGGCTCATTAGTGACTTAGGGCCTTGTCTTGGCTCCCTCCAGAGTTGATGTCAAATGGCCCATTGCAACATCATTTATTCACATCCCATAGAGAGCAGCAAGCAAACAGATGACATGATCTTGTAGCCTCAGAGAGCTGCTCCTGTTCTCCACCTGTAATTCACACTGGTGGAAGGTGACTGCAGTCGTTGCAAGTACAGGGTGCATTAATAGTGCAAGCCAGGAGGATAATGATGGCTGTACTCAGTGACTGTCTCTCACCTGATGTTAGCTGCATGCACATCATGTAACTAAATCACGTACGTTCCCATCCCAGCATTTGCAAGTGGCCTTTGGCAGGAGTGGCTCCGTGCACTCCACCCATGTGGCTGTCCATGCGTGGTCACGCAAGATGGTAATAGGCCATGCGCCACACGGACCGTGCTCGCAAGTCAGCTCGAGCCAAGAGGCTGTTTCTGTGTTTGGGTGTAGCTAAGGGGAACAGGCTGTGGCTGTGCTCCATGAGCAGATGATCTGATTTGCACAAAGCAAAACTCAGCCTTTTTGCAGGAGTTGGGACAGATTCATGAATGATTCCTGAGGAGGGGTTGGGGGTGGCAGGGAAGGATGATAATAATATTCTCCATGTGGTCAAAAATATAACAATGATTTGACCAGCTCTAATTTTTTATAACCACTGGGTTTGTGAGCAGATGTGATAGATGAGCTTGAGCGAAACATAAGCCTCCCAAGCTGGCTTTTCACTTCAGAGCAACTAGACCACTCTCCGAAGAACTAAGCTGTGTAAAACCTGTCAGGCTCTGGGAGGAAGGAGTAGAAAGTTGAAAAAGAGGGGAGAAAGTCTGTCCCATTTTCCATAATATTCTCATTAGAATAAGTGTTGGACAGGAGCCTCAATTCATCCCGGTTCAGAGCGGTGCTTCAATGGGAATTCTATCTTTAAACCTCAAGTCTCATGGAGTGAAGCCTTTCATAAGGGCCAGGTTTTTTCCCTTTAATTCTGCATGCATGGCATTAGCTTGAGCATGGAGGCTTGGACTGTGATGCACAAAGTAAGAGCAATGGCAAAGCAGGGGTGATGGGGAAGGGAGGTCTGGGAGTTCGATGGTCAAATAGCAGTTTGCTGTCCTGGAGGTGGCCCTGGACATCTCGCATGGGAAGGGGCTGGGGAGGATCGTAAAGCAGACCTGTTTCTCCAAGCAAGTTCTGCTAGCTGGGATAATGAAAAAGAATTGGGTCCATGAGGGCAGCTGACACAGCTCGCTGTCTCAAAGATGTTTTCAGTGTTGTGTTAAGATGCCTTTTACAGACTTTGAGAACTAGGGGAAATGTGGTGCTGCCTGCAGCTAGCAACCCTAACTCTTCATGTGACAGCAGCAAGAGCAAACCCCCAGAGGAGAAGCCTGGACCACCCACTGAAATGCAAGCTGGTCCCAGCCTTCTCGCAGTGGGAGGGTGCCTTGGCAAGATCGCCTGTCCTCCTGCCCTCCTCTGCAGTTTGGGCTCAGGCTCGCAAGCGTCAAAATGTCTGTGGCTGGATTCAGTTCTTGCAGGTGTCCTCATTAAGGTGGTTGAAAGTAGGAGGATTTAATGATCTGAACCATGACTTCAATTAATCAGCTTAAATATTGCTTATTTATGACAGAAACCACAGCCTATGGATAACTCTGTTGTTTAATTAAGCTTATCACTGTGAACCTGATCCAGTTCCTTGCTGTATTAATGTAACTAATTCAGTAGCCTCTCTAAGAAGCATCATAACAAACTACAGGGGATGTAATTCACTCCACTCATCCTCTGCTTTACAAGCGTGGCTGGTTCTGATATGTCTCATTTGTGACCCAGCGTGGGTACCGATTCTTCTCTGATCCCACCAGCCACTCCTGCATTAGCGTGCTGCTTCTTCCATCACACCTGATGTCTGGGAGTCTGGAGTAGCTTTTCCTTTGGGTTTCTTCACCTTGTTCACTAAGAATTTTTGTGTCTGATTTGATTTAGTATGCAGTTGAACTTTTTCTTTATCCTTGCCTTTTGCTTTCTTTTCTTCCTCTTCATTCACCCTTTCCCGTTTCTCTGTAGCATGTTTAAAACTTCTCCACGTTGCTCAGATGTAGGGGAATCTGTAATGAGCTCCCAAGCTGAAAGGAAAAGCTGCTTTGCCTAAAAGTTGTTCTTTACCTACATTGAAGAGTATTGTACTAGAAACCTCAGAGATTCGTTGGGAAAAGTTTGAGTAATTTTTAAGGATTTTGTGGTTATTTGCTGTTATGCCAAGGATTCTTCAGGCAATGTTTGTCACCCCCCATAGGGATGGCCTCCAGAAGATGCTACGACAAATGGCCTCGAGTGGGGGTGTTACTGTGCATCACTTCAGTCACTTAGGTCTCTGTAGATCCCTTCTCTCAAAAAGTAATCTAACAACAAAGTGAGGCTGCTTTTTTTTCCCAAATGAGAGCATCCACATGAGAGTTTAATGTACTATAACTGGTGCACATTACCTGCAGATCGTAATTCATTTCAACTTTCCTGAGTATCTACATGTTTCTTGACCTCTTCAAAATGGACATGGTATTGTTTCCTTGCTTCATGGAGGTATCGTGAGGATGAATATTTGAGAAACTCACAGGCTGTGTTAGAGATGGTGGAGTTTGCAGGAGGTGCCAGAAGGCTCAGTGCTCGAGGCAGAAGATTGGCCTCTGGAAATCTCGGTGGTGTGGCTGAGCTGGTTCAGCTCTAAGTCTCAGAAGTGACCATTTGGCTTGGACACTGAGGTTCTGCGGGCACGTGGTCAGCTGCAGTGTGGACTCAGTGCAAGCAAAGGGTGGGCACAGGTGCTGATTTGGGGTTGAACAGGAGCCATTCTGTACACAAGCAAAGAAAGAAAAAGCAGTTCCTTTCTGGTAACACATCATCATTTTGTTAGCAAACAAGTGTAAAAACTGGGATGAGATGAATTAGCAGTTTGCTGCTAAGATGGATGGAAGATGGAGAGAAACCCATGTCAGAATCCAGGGAAAAGAAATTCCTGATTTGTTTTCTCATCCAGAAGTGAGGGGAAGAAGGCACCGGGGAAAAAAATGCAGTACGCAGAGCACACTAAAGAGGAAAGGCAGGAAGACATTAAAGTAACCTTTTAAATAGCTGACGGCTGAGTGGCAAAAAATAAATAAATAGAGGCTGTGTAGATTGATGGATATTGGATCTGAAGGGCTTCCACATCTGGTGTGGCAGCTCTTTAGCATCTAATTTCCGTGTGACTCAGCCGGGAA
>NW_010511423.1:13371-21776 GCF_000687285.1 Phaethon lepturus
TCTAACAGTAAAGCCAAGAGATGAAAACAATCCTGAGGCACGTCAGTGAAGAGCTCGCATGTCATTGTTTTATAATTGGCTCAAACTCTTTCATGTTCTTTAATAGACATGGATCTCCTGTGATGGGGTGACGTTTCAAATGCCACCTTTTCCCACCCTTGTTCACCTTCTATTCAGCTTCACTGTGATCACCTCCTACTCTTAGGCCACACTCTCTTCCCTTGCACATCTTACCACCAACATCTGGGCAGTGTGGGCATAGGAAGGTGCTGAGAGGTAGGCAGTGAGGTTTCCTATGGAGCAAGTGCATAGAAAGGCCAGCCGTTCTAAAGGCCAGCTTGTTAGGGACAGACTATTACCCTATTTAGATTCTCTGAATTGCCCTCTGTAGGTCCTGACCCTCTCCACTGACTATGAAGGCTCCAAACGTAGTTGGAGCACGGAGAGTCTTCCATCCGTGCTGTACTCGGCCTTGTAGCATTGACCCTGGTCTTCATTTATCTTCATACATGTTTCTTGTAATATGCTGCTCCTTCTGGAGGTTCCCATCTCCCAGCAGCTCTGTTAATAGTGCTCACTGGGTTTTTGTGAAGCACTTGGACACCTGTGGACTAAACAGAGGCGTCAAGTTTCAGTAGCAGTAACTAAAAAGGCTAAGGTGCTGAACAAGGGTTGCTGAAGTCTCTTGGAATATTAACTCTGTTTATTTGCCATGTGGTCTTGCAAAACCTTGAGGAGTCGCTTTATCTCTTTGTGCCTCTGTTCTTCATCCATCATAAGAGAATGAAAGTCATTCCACCTATCATTTGTCTGTCTCATATCTTTAAAGGAATTGTCATATCTGCTATCTACATCCAGCATGGTAGATCCTTGTCCTTGGATCCATCTTTCAGAGGTTTGTAATGGTAGCAATGGCTGATGATTTGCAACAAGAATAGAACTGGTGCAAAATATCTCTAAGCTCTTCATATTAGTGAAAGCAAAACCCTAGATCCCATCGCTACTGCAATTTTTTTCTTCTTCTTACCTTGACGTTGGGGATATGTCCAAGGCTATTTGCCGTCTCTGTGTATTCAATTAATCAGCTGGTTGGGGGAAACTGGGGCCTGGCACTTACGTACTCCATCATCTGGTCTAAGCTGTGCATCGTCTGCAATGCACTGGTGTTTGCCAACCTGGGAAGGATCAGCAAGTGGTGCCAAAGCCCTAACATCCTTGAAATAGGCAGATGCTGAAAGAAGGGTAAAGGCACTGTAAATGCTAAGATCCCAGGAAGGGTTAAGAGGAAAATGGTCACAAAAGGCCCCCACTTACATAAATGGAAATCCACTGGCTTTAATTTCTTTAATCCTGCAGCATGGTCGAGGTTCAATAAATGGCTCCCTCTGCAAGAGGCAAAGTGTCAGTTTTGGAAATGTTGCTTTCCTTACAACATTGTCAAACAGTAAATCCCAAAGTATTCTAGAGAGTTGTGTGTATGCTGGAATAGCCTTGGCTGCCACTGAAATACAGCCACCTCTGGAGATGGGGCTCTGGGCTTTTATGGTCATCTGTCTTGTAAGTACAGCACATGCTTACTGTGAGTGTGTGACCAGGAAAGCATCCTGCGTCGTCTGGGGCTCTGCAGCAGTTTCCTCTCCTGCCTCCCCATCCTGTGGCAGGCTCTTTCCCACACCGGTGGCTGCTGCCTGATCTCAAAGGCAAAGTCCCAGTGCTGGATTGTTCATTGCCATCTCTCAAATCTATGATTATAACTATAAATCCTAGCGGACTTTCCTCATTTGTTTTTTGGATTTTTTTTTTTTTTAAGCTTAGAATCTTACACATTGTTTCTTCCTTCCTCATTCTTTTTGTTTGCCTGGAAGTGGCGCTTGGGGTTTGTATGGTTATTTGTCTTATATTTATACTCTCCACTGACTTAATTAAGTTCTTGCTTGTTTCCTGGTCTTGCCAGGTTTACTGGCCCCACCAGGGCTTCCCAGTGCTCTCCTCCTGAAAACCACAGCTGCTGCTGGTCACCTGAGACCATGAAAACAGGCTGAAAAACTTCCTCTTGAAACTCAACTTGACATTATTGAAACAAAAGACATACAAGAAAACCATGTTCCCAATTTTGGTCAGTGTTTTTAGGCTGGTTTCCTAAGAAAATGAGATTTAGACACTTCGGCTGACCTTATGTGGGTAAGTGTCCATTTAGTAGCTCAAATTTGGTGGCAAACTGCAGTCCAGTTTGACAGATAGGCTTTTCAGAGATGCAGAAAAGCTGCACTAGGGAGCACTCATGAATACCTCCTGCTGTGAGCACAGTTTCAGGGAAACAAAAAGGCATCCCACCACACCATGTACAGACATGCAGAAACAGGCTCTTGGAGGCTAGAATTGCCTGTTTTCTTGCTGGAAGATTCTTCCCCTCTGGTGCCCATTTGCTTCTGTGCTCCTTTTGTAGCAACATCCTTGGGCAGTGTCCGTGGCTCTTGAGATGCTTTGAGCGAAAGCCTTCCTGTCGTTCCATTTTTAGCATTAGACCTTCACCTTCGTCCCTTTTCTCTCTGGAAAACCCTGTCCACGTGAGATGGAGACGCCTTCTTGTTCATTCTTCCAGCCTGTCCTGCTGGCGGCCTCATGCGTCCCTTTCTTCCAGAGCCACAATCATTTATTCCCTGCCTCAGCCCTGACCTTACACTTCAGGAAAGTTAAAGTAGTCATTCTTCCTTCTCCCTGCTTTTCTCTCCTTGTTTTACAGAAGTCTCTTGACATGCTTTTCAGGGGATTAAGTAGGACTTACCTGGTTGCAAACACACTATTTGAATTCACAGATCAGGACTTCATCCATAGCCGTAGCATGCCTCAAGTCCGTGGCTGTGGAAACCCATAGGAGTTTCCCTGTGGCTTTAAAGGACCCCGGTTTGCTGCCCTGCTCTTGTACAAGAGGATGGCTTCAGATTGCATTAGCCAGACAGGGCATTTCCATTTCAGAGCCCTTTCTTAGCCCTTTGTGCTCTTTTGCTTCTGTCTTCATGCTGAGGGTGTGTGCTGGCTGCCTTGTAGTGAGATTTGTATTCGGAAAAAGCAGCTGATCTTTATCGGAAGAGCAGGACCTTGTCTCATTAGTGTGTTTTCCTCCCTGTACAAGAGGCAAAGGAGTGAGAGGCAAGATGAGACCTGTCTTGCAGATGCCTGCTCCCAGAATGGCAGCTGAAGCGTGTTCCCCCCGCCTGCCCCTTTTTAGGTACAGGCATCTCGGTTTCACGTAGGCGTGTGCGGAGGAGGGAAGAGAAGTCTGGCAGTGCTTTTACCTGCCCAGACCAGAGGGACAAAGTTTGCTGGGGCACAAAGACGAACTGCCCCCGCTGTGGCTTTGCATCCCAGCACTGTGACAGATCCAGCATGATTGACAGGCTGTCACCTTCGCAGGCTCAGGGAGGACAGCGGAGAACTGTGATAGCATTCTGTATCTTCCTGGAAACTCCCAGCCTCAGAGAATGTTATTCTGATTTTATGTACACAAAGCAATTATTAAAGAAGAGAAAAGACATGTTGTGTTTCAAGCAGTAGAAACTCAAGCCCTCAGCTGTTTTTATCATGTCTCCCCTTCTTTCTCTCTCTCTCCTGAATTCACTCTCTCTGGATAGCAGAAATGAGAGAGAAGCTCCATTTAAATGCAGATTTCAAATGTTGGCCAAGAGCAATAAACAGCCCTCTGCTACACTGATCAGACAAACATTATCAAGTTTCTTTGTGAAGGAGAGTTTCTGTTTTTAAATTTTCTTTTTTCTTGATGAGATCCTCTTTCCTCTCAGAGTAATAACATACTGACGACTTTTTATTTTATTTTTAAGCAGCACTTCAGAGATTATAATGGAAACACAATCCCACCTGTTTCTCCACTGGAGCTATACTTGACAGCCCTGTGATGAGGAAGTCTGCAGATTTCTTATCCTTCACTGGTATTGACAGCCTGAAGGGTTGATACCGTATTCAGCAGAGGGGAAACGTGCAAAGTAAGGCAATCCTGCAACCACTTTTAATCAACTGTCCCCTCCAATGAATCTGCTGCCTCATGGTTTTGGAGCTAGTTTGTGGTTAATGAAGTCAGGGGCAGCTGCAGGTGCGTCTCTGATGATGAGTGCAGTGAAGGTGGCTGGGCAGGAGCAGGTCCGCAATGATTCCCTCGATGTCCTCGGGCATCGCCTGAGGCTGGTGTTCCTGAGCAGGACACTGGTGTTTGAAGAATGGTATGTTTTTCTGGTATGCTTTTGATCTGAAGGGTCCTTGGTTTTGAGACCAAGGACAGATCAGCTCCAGTAGTAGGTGTTGGATCTTCTAGGTGTCTAAGCCTGGTTGAACTGAGGTCAAAGCTCTTAACTGGAGAGTCTATTCGTAATGGGAACATAGAGGATTTGAGGACTGTGTTTACAGTATAAACCAGAAGAGGTTGTAGGTGTGATCTTAACCTGTCAGAGCAGACACCTGAGAAATATTGCGGACGGCTTTATATCTTTTTAACTTGGAGGGACAGGTTACGAACAGTGAAATGACTTGAGATGGCAGTTGTGTTTCTGAGTATGGCTTTACATCTCAATGGTATGAAAAGCATCTGAGAAAATATGGCAATACTTAATAAAGTTAACAGGGAAAGGTCAGCTGAACACTGTTTGTTGTAGCAGTGTATAAACCTCCCGGTAACATCTGTTCCTTGTTATTGTTATAAAAATGCTACTTCATTAGATCTTGGTTGGATCATGAATTAAGTAGTGATATGTAGTAAAACTTGCAATCGTATTAAGCTTGTCAGAGTGCATATGTTGTGAGTCTGGCTGGTGGCGGGTAGCACTCTGGGGAGCCACGTGGCTTGGGGGAATGGGAGAACGGAGGCTTTCTGCTTTTTTAGCAATGGTTGAAACCCAGCTGAGGGTGGAAAGGATTAAATTTCAGTGCTGTCTGTGAACTGGCTGGTGTGCTTGGTAGGATGAGTTGCTGTGTCTCAGCCCAGCTCCAGAGAGACAGTCGCCTCCACCGCTGAAAGCGCACAGCCTGATGGCACTGCCTGCCCCCCCCCCCGTTTGCTGTTTTGGCAAAATTCAACCTGAATTGTTCGGGGTGAGAAATGAATGTCCTTCGTCCTCCAGGAGAAGTTTCTTCGGGGTAAGAGGAGAAAAGGCAGAAGATTTTGAGCATCTTTCATACTGCTGTGGCTGTGCTCTGCTTGAGGAGTGAAAGTGCTGCAGCCAGATGCCACCGTCCCCAGCTCTTGTGGGCTCTCGTTCCGTGTGTGCACATGCCGTGGGGCTGGGGCTGATGGAGGTTAAGGAAGCCGCGTCTCTGGGGAGCTCCTTGTCCAGCTCCTGTCTGGATGAGGCACTCGCAGATATCCTGTGTGCTGTATCTCGGTGGGGAAGGGCTTAGAGTGGGTGTGCAGTAACACACATGTACACATGTGCGTGCATACACACACACACATCTCGTCGGAGAGTACCAAGTCCTGCCTCCCTGTCCCCCAGCGTGTCTGCCTGCCTCTGGGGGCTCTAAAATCACCGAGCTGAGGATGACCTGTAGGAGAGTTATTGAAATCTGAGGGCACCGTCTTGCATTTTTTTTGGCTACCTGTAATAACTTTAGTTCTTGCTGTTAAATCATTAACTTTGAGTGTTGCATTTGAAATTTGTGTTTGATGGAAATTTACAGTTGAAATAATTTGTTGCTCGAAGCTTGAGCCACTGTAACCCAGCTATTTTCAGTGCATATCGAAAGTGATAAACTTCTGGTTTGTAGCCTCTTGGCTCTGTGGGTTTTGTGTTAAGTGTAAGGAAAACCTGACCATAATAGATAAAAAAAAAAAGATAAACATCCTTTTTATAGTAATAATTATCAGGATTGGAACATCCCATGGGAAAAGATGTTTCCAGACAATTCTCCTTGAGGAAAGCTCAGCCTCTGCCAGTCCTTGCTGGCTTTGCTTGAAGTTGTTTGACTCTCAGACCCTGTGAAATTCTAAGCAGCCCTGAATCAGGCATCACAGACCCAGGTGCTCCTGACTCCCTCTGAAATATTTTTCTCATAATTCATAGAGAAGGCAGTCTGGAATGGAGACATTTATTATGATGGGGAAGATAGAAGTGATTCTTGAGGCCAACAAAGTTCAAAGACTTTGCTGTAAGTTTTCAGGATTAAAGATTTACTTGATGCATCTTCCCATATTTAATAGACAGGAATAGATGAAAGGGAATTTCTATAAAGATTTTCGTTCATACTTAATGATGCCGCTATTATATGAGCTTTGGCACCGAGTCCCAAGACATGAAGTTTTAAAACCAACCTTTTTTAAACATTAAATGACCTTTTTCATCCACTAGCTTTAATAAATAAAGATCAGTTCAGCCTCATTACCTCATCTGTTCTGGGGGCTGGTTTAATATTTGGTAAAACTAACCAGTCTCCCAAAATGCAAGTGAACAAATCTTGCTGGTTTTCTATCACAAGCCCTACAGGGAGATAAGAAGCGGTAAAGTAGTTTGATTAGTGACTGGGCTCTATGAGTGCCACCTCCCTCCTGGGATTCAGGCTGTCCTGCTGTGTTCCTTTCTTCTCCAAAACCTGCCACTTGCTGTGAGCACTTTCCCCTTCCTCATGTATTTGCTCCCAAGGTGGGCTGCAAAATTCAAATTCAATCAGAGCTGAGTAGGGAGGAGGGTTTGTTGGTTGGTCGTTTGTTTTCCCTCAGCTGTAGGGCAATTTTCAAGATTTCCAAAAATAAGAATGGAAAATGCCATCCTGAGTAGAGACAAAAAATCTTTGAGCAAACATTTGTGCCCAGGTGGCCTGAGGAAATTGTCTGAAATGCTTTGGGTTTGACCCTTTTATTTTTAAAATGTATTTAACTATATATTAGTGGAAGCGAATTTTGTTTGAAAACTGACAGTTGAAGAATCTCCTTGAAAATGTTGTCCAGTTTAGTCATTTTGAAGCTTTAAATTAGAAAACAATGAGACTAGGAATGCTGACATACACTTCCCCACCACTGATCTTTAATTTTGCTGTGTCAGCACCTGGAACATAAGCGGCATTTTGTGATGTTCATCAGATTCAGTAGATTGCTTTACCGTTTGCTGGAAACAGGGCCATAAGTGAAAAGTTTACATGCATCAGACAGTTTTGTGTATGAGGGCTTCCTTCTCTGTCTGCTGCTGCTTTCCTAGGGAAGTGGGGAGTTGTGCAAGCCGCTTGTTGGGGCACTTTAGTCTCCCAGCTTCTCTGTAATTAAGAGCAGTCACCAGCCATACCTATGTCTTAAAAACCTGTGATCCATGCTCCTGGCCTTAGAGGAAAGCACAACCTTTTTTCTTGCATAATGAGATTAAGATTAACTGCCCTAGCTTTGCAGATAATGATGGTGCTTGTGGAGCAGAGGAGATGGTGTCGCCTGAAGGACTAGGAATGTTCGCCGAGACATCTGTGCATATTGTACAAGAAGTATTGCTCTGTGTGTGTCTTTATCAGTATTTAGTTCATTTTAGCTCACATAAAACTGGGAAAAAGTAGGAAGAGAAGGCAATCTTGAGTGGGTATCATCGGGATACAAAGTAAATCAGGCTAGTGTGGACCACCTTTGCTTTACCAGTGGATTTGGTATCTAGTTGTCTTCCACAGCTGGTGTTATGGCAGGAGTGGGAAGCAGAGATGCTCTGCAGTTTTGTCGTGAGAGAATAGATCCCACTGGGACAAGCATAGCAAGGCTGAGAGGAGAGCCCTGAAATGCGATGCAAATGGGTTGTTGAAATTGGGCTACGCTTTGAGTTTTGAGGTTGGTTCAGAGCAAGTCTCAGGGGCAGGAAAGCCAAAGCAAAAGGAGCCTGAACCTGAGACAAATTTCTTCATCTACTAATCCCTGCTTTGCTAACCTACAGCGTGCGGGGCCTAATTCAGCGCTGAGCTGCGACTCTGTCTACATTCAGCGGTTCTGAATGGCATTGCTGCCTTTGGAGTCATTTTTGGGAAGAGAAGATAAGCGTTGGTGCCTTTCTAATATACACAACAAAAAACAGCGCTGATCCTTCCCCAGGTACAACTGAATAGCTGCATTCTGGGAGGAGACCTCCTGTTAGCCAGGATAAACCCACTGGGGTGCAGAAGTTGTGCCAGCTCGTAATGAAATGCTGTGATTAATGCTCGACTCCAATTTCTTTTTGCCTTGCATCAAGAAAATAAAAATAATACCCCACACTATCTCCCTCTGCCTAACACAGATTTGAGTGGGCAGGCCCAGGAGCCGAGTTCAAGAGTCAAGTGCTTTCTGTTTGAAAAATATTTGTCCCTTCCCACCCACGGCTGCCCACGTGCTTCCTGAAATACTCCAGCTACCAGCACCGTATCACCGCTTTCTCAAACGAGCGAGCCGGGGCTATCTG
>NW_010511424.1:0-7489 GCF_000687285.1 Phaethon lepturus
CGCCGGGGCGGCAGTCGGAGCGTTTCCCCTCCCGCCCCGCCTCTGCCGCCGGCCCCTGGCTCCTCCCTTACGTGTGCCTTTCCAGAGCAAACCTCAGTTTCCTTCTCTATGACCCTTTTTTCCTCCTTTCTTAAATTCCCACTCCTGCTCCACTTTCTCCGCTGGACTAACACTGAAAGAGAGTTGGTATCATCCGGTACGAGTTACAACGTGTGCTCCTGGACTAAGAAAAAGGCAAAAGCCAGGCCAAAGCAAGAGGCAGAAGTGTTGAGGAGCTTCCACCATGTCCACTCCCCAAAACCCAAGGATTATTCTCCCTCAGCAGAGGGATAGCTCCATCTGCAACCCAGTCCCACACTCCCACCTCCCGGGAAGCCGAGGGCAGCAGTACTGCCTGTCAGCACCGGGTATCTCACCTTTTTTAACTAAGTTTCTTTCTGAAAATGGGGCAAGAGCGGCAATTGTCTACGGCACCTCTTCCCCCACCGTTTTCCGAAGCGGCAATAGGAAGGATTGCCATGGCACACTGTTACGGTGAGTCGAGAGAGAAGGAAGAATGTCAGAGCAGCACAGTGGCAGACGCAGTTCGCTACTGAGCCAGCCAAGAGAATAGGAGGTCAAACTACCCACAGCAAGGTTTTACACCAGTTGTAAGCACACAATAAGGGAGACGGTGGCCTCACAGTAAACGCCACTGAAAGCTGCTGCTCTTTACAGTCTGGAAGATGAACAACAAAACAAAACAAAACAAAAAAATCTGTCTTTTCATAACCTTAAAACCACTATGCAGATTAATATTAATTGCATTGCTTGCACTGGCAACAGCCAGGACACCTGGCACCTCCATTTCTGCTCTTAGGAGCGTTTCAGCCCGCCAGGCTGCCTTCCATGGGCTGCCTTCCGTGGGCTGCTTTCCGTGGGCTGCCCCACGGGAGAGACTGTGCTGCGGGCACCATGGCCCAGAAGCTGCTGCCCACCCCCCCGGGGAAGGTCAGGGCTCCTGGCCTGATTCTTCTGCAGGTCTTACCTTGCTTACATTGATCGTCTTATTAAGGAAGCCATTAGAGGACAGATGAAGGAAATTCAATTTCTCAGTTTGTTTCCACGACATAAAAACACAGGCAAAATGACAATTCAACATGCTGAAGAGAGGCACAAGACAGGCATTTTAAGGGCACAGTGCTGCATCTGGAAATGTACATCAACTACTGCATCTGGAAATATTTATCAACTTTGAGGAGAAAGTGGCTAGTAAGTTTTGTGCTGTCCTGCTTCCACTGCAGTCATGCACTACAGACAAGACAGATTACATCAAAGTGTCCACTAAGTCCTCGAGCCGTTGCTCAAACAGCGCACAATTAGCTTATGAAACTCCGCTGCAGAGTATCAGAAGGATCACAGGTGGAGTGGGTAAAGAAAATGAGAAAGAGCTATTTATAGAGAGAAAATTCGGTACAGTAATATGATGTTTCAATCTTGCTTTCAAAAGTCATAAATCCTTACATTTCAGGCTGCAGCCAGCCTCTACAGTTATTTCAGCTAGACCAACCTGTCCCTCCTGGCATGCTATTTCACAGCTTCTTATGTCATTATTTCTGCGAGAATTCATGGCATTGGGTATATATTACACCTGTTATGCAGTAGATACACAGTACAGCTATAGACTCATTTCCTGGATCGGTACATTACATATTTCATTTTTCTCTTGCCATTACCATTGTCCAGAAATGCTGAGGTATTTGGCGTAGATGTCACACGGTTCACCAAATGTTCACCAAACCAGCACCAGCCAAGGCACCGCTGCTTTAAGCTGATGACTGAATGCAGAGTTTTATCCATTCTGTGGGCTCAGGGGATGTGGTGAGCTATGATGAGAGTAGCTTCATAAATACAGCGCTTTTTTAGTATGCCAACTCCATTTTGGTCAAACACTTCACTAATTTTAAGAATAATTTTTAAAACAGTTTTTAGAAATATAGCCAACTAATACAAATATAAAGGCATTTTAAAAGTATGTGTGCTAGAAGTGATTAGCCAAAACAGAGCTGAAAAATTTTTTATGTCCCTCTCTTTGCAAACCTCTCTTATTTACATCCTTCTACCATTTGCCTAGGAAAACACTTCTATGATAAATACTGAAGAATAATTAAAAAGAGAAGGCTTAAATAAATTACTGAAAATTTCTATATCACATTGAAGGATCTAAATTACGATGAAGGAAATTCTGATCTGCATGTCTAATGTCCCCACATTGATTAGAAATGGGTGATCACAAATTGATGATTTGACAGCCTTAATCCTTCAGAGAAATAATATTTTAATTTATTGATGTCTTTTCCCAGTTTGTTTGGGAAATCAGGCAGAGAAGGTCGATATTCACTTCCTTAGTCTTACATTACTGGAATCTCCTTGACATTGTTCAGGACTGTGGCAGACAGTCCACCTCTGAGCAATGAGCAATTTTGCATCAGGGAGCACATTTTTTTCTTCTTAATAGAAGCAAATAAATAGCAAATAAATCATAGAACATCTGAAGTTGGAAGGGACCCATAAGGACCATCAAGTCCAACCCCTTGCTCCTCGCAGGACTACCTAAAACTAAACCATATGACTAAGAGCATTGTCCAGACACTCCCTGAACTCTGACGGGCTTGGTGCCATAACCACTTCCCTGGGGAATCTGTTCCAGTGACTGACCGCCCTCTCAGTGAAGAACCTTTTCCTAATGTCCAATCTGAACTTCCCCTGATGCAGCTTCATTCCATTCCCTCATGTCCTATCGCCGGTCACCAGGGAGAGGAGATCGGTACCGTCCCCTCCACTGCCCCCCTTGAGGAAGCTGTAGACTGTGGTGAGATCACCTGTCAGCCTTCCCACCTCCAAGCTGAACAAACCAAGTGACCTCAGCCGCTTCCCATAAGTTTTGCCCTTGAGACCTTTCACCACCTTGGTCACCCTCCTAGGGACACACTCTGACAGTTTGATGTGCTTCTTACACTGAGGAGCCCAAAGAAATTGTTGTTTGCAGATGAATGCCAGCTTTCCAATGTTCATTCTCTTGCCAGTTAACATTCCATGGAATTTTACTACACTGAAAATTCAGGCCAGTTATTTTTTAAATGAGCAATAACAGCTCTACCCTATGTTACAACATGTCTATCTTCATGACTTGCCAAACATAACAAGCATATTCTATGCGACCAGATGAACCACAACTGCAGAAAAATTAAGCCTGAAAAACATATGCCAATATTTCAAAGGATCAGGAGAAAGAAAGTGGGAAAAAAAGTGATTTATAAGAAGGTATTCAGCTTTTAATTTACTATAGGTATTCAAAAGATTATTTTTGAACCATAATTAATTAGCAGTCATAACACTTAAATTTAACGCCTTAGTATTACTTCTTCCTTTCCACAGAAGATAAGAAAGATACATGGGCTAAACAGCCCTGTTGACATTGTACTTTTAATTTATTTGGGGCATTCTTGAAAATTACCTCCCGGTTGTACAACTTAAGCTTTCCTGTAATGACTACAGTAAGTAGTAATGACTTTGCAAACATGATTTACAGTTTTAAACTGTCTAAAGTTCTGAAGAAATTAGCCTACTTTAAAAGGCTGAAAGAGTAACACATTTTTAATGCTAAAAAACCTACAGAAATTGCTTTGTATTTTTATAATTTTGGTAAAATTGAGATTTTCTGCTTTGAGGAATACACAGTGGAGCCTTGTGTATGCATAGAGATGATGGAAAAATAACAATGACTCCAATTAGAGAACATTACAGCAAATTAATACTATGCAAAGTATAACTCTTCTCCCCGCACACAGAAACTTTTGTTTTCTCAAATATAATAGATTGTAATTGAAATTTAGGGCACTTTTTAACAAACGCATTCTCAGTGGTTGATATTCAATCCTGATTTATTACATTTATAAAAAACATATTAAGACTTTTTCCTGACAAAAGGCAGATCTATGAATATTTTGTAATTGTCTCCATTCATCTGGCCACCTATTACCATAAGTGTACTGCCCTAAATGTTTCCATGTGAAAAACATATTTACATTCTGAATACATGGTAATTAAATTTTCTTGTATCAGTACCAGTTACATGTCCAATTACAGTCAACAAGTGCATCCTGTCTGCATGATTGCGCATTTATAGCAGGGACTTTTTGACGAATGTACATAAAAACATTTGACTTTGCTGGTTATTTCAGAGCATGACTATTACCTCGGAACAGGAAGCATGTGCAACTGTAACCTCAACAGAGGGCCCATCACGCAGAATCCGTTTTGATGTTAAATTGGTGGTACAGTCTGCTCCGGCGCAGTGCACCGGCCATTCCCACCGAGGACATCGCAAAGTTCAGGGAAAGACAGTGACAAAACAGAAAGGTGAGGATTGTTCAGGACGGTGATGAACAGACAGGAACAGACTAAAGTGACACACAGTACTTCAAGGAGGTTTATAAGAAAAATGGGGACAAACTTTTTAGCAGGGTCTGTAGTGATAGGACAAGGGGTGATGGTTTTAAACTAAAAGAGGGTAGGTTTAGACTAGATCTAAGGAAGAAATTTTTGACAATGAGGGTGGTGAGACACTGGCACAGGTTGCCCAGAGAGGTGGTAGATGCCTCATCCCTGGAAACTTTCCAGGTCAGGTTGGACGGGGCTCTGAGCAACCTGATCTGGTTGAAGATGTCCCTGCTCATTGCAGGCAGCTTGGACTAGATGAACTTTAAAGGTCACTTCCAACCCAAACTATTCTATCATTCTATGGTATAGGGAAAGTAAGCTGGTGCTTTCTGTTCTCCCGGCACCACAGTGTGTGAGTAAGAGGACATTCAACTGAATTAAAACCTAGTAAATTCAAAGCTTGATAAGAAGAAATATGCTTTCATTCAACCAGTAATTAGACCATTGAACTCTTCATTTAGGCTGTTGATGAAATCTTTCAATATTTTCAGTGTTAAGATGGACAGGACGTTCTTGTGAACTGAGAGAACATCCAGAGCTGGAGCGATGAACAGCCAGTTTTGGACAAAAGTGCATCAGCTCTGTCCATTTTTTTTATTCCAAATTTACAAATAGGATTTTTTTGGTTGAGGATTTTACCCCACGTCTAGTCATTGCACAGGATCCCTTTTGCACTTCTTGTGACTGCTGCTTGCCATTCTTAGAATTAGATTGGGCTGGGTAACTACACGTATGATTTAGTGTTGGCAGTTTCTCAGAAAATTTGGTGACATAAAGAAAGCAAAGGTTTTTATTTATAAAATAAAGAAGAATCATTTGGCTCAGTGGCAAGTAGTTTGGAAGTCAAGTCACCAGCGAAGTAAAAGATGTTCAGAGATCTCATGCATGTTTTACAACATACAAAACTCGCATTCACTTCGGAGCTTCCAGGTTAGATCTTCTGTAGTAACCCCTGAAGTATGTCAGGGAAGTTAGTTGCTAAAATTATCCTCAAAGACAAGCTAAGCAGCTACTCAACCAAGCCAACCTGAACGCAAGATACAGGATGAGATTCATGCATCTTTCTGTGGCCAGAAGACTCTTTCCTCTTCCAAGGGGCACGAAGCTTCTGAGGCTCCATTACCCAGCTTGTAGGCCTCATACCTGGAAGATGAACCACACGTGACATCTGCCGGTGGTGTGCCTGCACCCGAAATGTGAGACTCCCACATCCAAGTTCCTGCTCTGCCTGGTGGTTTGAACCACAGAAGTGACTACCATCATTTGGCAACAGATTTCCAGAGTGTGGCGCTCAGCTTCTGTTCTACTGGACTACCATGTTGCAAAACTGTTCTGAAGGTCACAGAGAAAGCTTGGATTTTAAAGCCCAGCTATGTCTACGTACTCAAAGAATATTTTTGGAAGTCTTAATGCAAAATGCAAGTCTTTACTGAAAATCATTTTGCTCTCTCCCATGGTAATGAAACAAAGTGGGTCTGATAGCTACAACTCACCCTTACACGGAAGTACCAAACCAGCATAGTGTCTGCACAGGCTTTCCGTAATGGTGCGTGTGTGTGCATGCACGTGCCTTCTATTTTAACATTTTAAAGGTTATGCCCAAATATTTTGCATCCCCAGAATTGTGCTTGCCATGCCTATGCAAAAGAAACAGTAGTGGTCACTGGGCCACAGGATAACCACTTAAAGAGTACTTTTGCAACATAAAAGCCATGGGGATTTTTTCAAATCAGAGTTTAAACTGAAGTAGTGTTGTTCTGCACAAATGTTAAAGCTTTCACTTTTTTGTAACAGTAAAGATTTAGGTACTTCATTAAAATTTTCAGTCCCACACTGTGTATATGTGTACGCTACAGACAGTACGGGAATATAGCTCCAAGTTTCCCTAACCACCACAAAAAGGAAGCACCAATTAGTATATTAACAACAGTTTTTGAATAGAATATAAAAATTACCTACACCAATCAAAAACGAAGTGCATAGAACAAATTTATGTACCTATGAAGGAATTCAAACTATAATTACATAATACGTAATTATCACAAAGATGTACTTGCAGATAAAACATGCTTCTAATGCTAAACCTTTATTCTAGTGACTACAGAGGTACTTGTGGTAGTGTTTGTCTGAAGTGTTTGGCATTTCTCAGAATCCCTGCCACGTATTTTGAAATTACTCATTCTCTTCTCCGGGAGAAGTCAGAGAGATGGACAAATGTTCTAAGAACTACACCTCCATATTTAATTATTATATATATTTAAGTATTATGTAATAATATAATTACTTTTTTTGTAAAAAATGTTTTTTAACAAAACAAGCTTGAAAGATAATAAATGCATGAAAATCACACACAACATGCTGAATAAATGCATTTTAGAAATAGCTAACAGGCTTCCTGTGGCTTGCGACACTATCTGAACATACTATGTACAAAGGGGACTTTTAGCACACTAAATGTGTGCTAAAATGCTAATGCTAATTAGCTAAAATTAGCTAATGCTAATGTGACTACTCACCTGTACACAAAATCTGCATCATGACTAAAAGTGCTTTTTGCAACGAGTAACAGTGACTCTCCCGTCTTGTTCTGCATTACAATGAGTAGTCTTCATATTTTAATGACAAAACTGAATTTTTTCCCTTAAGATTTTAAAGCCAGATTCCAACGTGTTTAAATCTCCTCTGTGCAGCACCTGTTGTGCCAACATGTTCTAATACTGCATCTAATCATATAATATGCAAGACATACATGTTGGTTATCTGATGAGTAAATTTACTAAGGTTAACTACCTCTCCCCTTAACATTTCACTATTTCAATAATCTTTATGTATATAAATAACCATACATGTACATTCCAGTCCGATGATCACAATCACAGAATCATTAAGGTTGGAAAGGACCTTTAAGACCATCAAGTCCAACCATCAACCCAACACCACCATGCCCACTAAATCATGTCCCAAAATGCCATGTTGACATGTTTTTTGAATGCTTCCAGTGATGGTG
>NW_010511425.1:0-29547 GCF_000687285.1 Phaethon lepturus
ATCTCAACCCACGAGTTTTACTTTTTTTTTTTATTTCTCTCCTCCACCTCTCCCTGATCCCACTGGGTGGGGGAGTAGAGTGAGCAAGGTTCTGTGGTGCTTAGTTGCCGTCTGGGTTTAAATTACGACACTGAGGAAGCACACCCTTCTGCAGACTGCAGAGACGTGGTAGAACAGATTTTTTCAAAAGACTTTCCAAGTGAGGGCCATGCTTTTTTTTTATCCTCCCTAAGGAGCAAAAGCCTATTGTGGTGTTTGGAGAAACAGAAATACATCTTCAGGGCATGTATCCTTCAATTATTAGAGCAAATTTTGTGTTCTGTTCCTCAGAACAAAATCTACTGGGCAGTCACAATTTTCATAGCACAAAATGTTTGAACTTAGAAGTACAGTTCTCAACTGAGAGAATTTATTCTTCCTGTGACTGATTTAAAAACATTATCCTAACACTTCCTGGGTAACAGATTACTACATCAGAATACACATACCCCAAATCTGAGCATTGCCTACAATCACGGCTAAGAAGTGGGATCTTGCAAAAAAGGCAGGACCAACACACATGAGCATCTTTCCTTCTACTGTAGAAGTCATCATTGACTCCAAAATGTAATGCAAGGCTATAATGATCTCCTGAGGTGTACATCCAGTTCTCTGATGGATGCATGTCTTCCTTAACAGCACCTTGAAGTTATTCACAAACCAGCAGGTATGTTGTGATAATGTGAACTTCCCTTAGAAAATTCCTCTTTGCCCCCTCATGCCAACAGTTTTGCTGAGGTTTGGAAGCTGTAATTTACCAAATTGTCTAGTTTATTAATCTCTTTGTACCATGCTCACCACCATGGTTTCTGAACATTTCTCTGATTATTAAAGCTTAATTATATTTCAGCAGTGTATGGTAGGAAGAAAACAAGAGTTATTTCTTATTATCCAAGCTTTAATCTTCAAACGGGATGCTAAAACAGTCTAACTGCCTATTACCCATCGTCTCAAACAACAATGAGTGCTATATAATGGTACTTCAGCTCTCACACCTTTATGCAGTGTAATTATAATTATATTACTGGAACCTGCACAAGTGCATTCTAACCCGCACAAGGTAACAAAAGCTTTAATGTTCAATTATTACTTCCTGTGCTTGTTGCCTTCATGTTCCTTCTACACAGTACATTGGATCATTCCAGCATGAAATTAATCTCCTGGAGAAGATAAATCACTTTACTTTCTAGTTAAAATATGTTCTTGCTTTGCTATTCATAAACATTTTATTTTAAAGAGGTATATTTTTGTAGAATGACTGCAAGGCTTAAACATTTTCAAATAGCTGCCCTTTATACAGACATGTTGGATTAAACTTGCTTTCACTGGACCTGCTTTGAGTATGAAATTGCAGTAGATGAGCTCTGGAGGTCCCTTCGACATGATTCTGTGGTTAACCCACATGTTCTTGTTTACAGTAATCTCAACTTTCTCCTACATTTGTAGGAGATTTCATTGTATTTTCAACTTCCAGACATCTAATAAATCTCTGGAATAGTAGAGGAATAATTTTGATTATATAAACTCAGAATCAGGTCCCTGCTAAATTTAAAATTCCTGAAGACTTCAGGAGAGTTTCAGAAAATACTGGAAAATATTTGAAAAAGGAGGTAAGAGAAGTTAAATCTAGGAGCTGCTATTTCTTTTTTGACTTAATATTTTCAAACTACCACTTAAAATGTAGAAGTTGTTTCCTCTGACTGATAAAAAAGTAAAAATATACATGAATACAGATCTTGTGATTTGTTCTCTTATGGACAAGTTAACTAATTATTTGTTTCATGTTTTTTTGTCAGCCAGAATAAGGTAATTGTTGAAAAAAACCCCACTGACATAGTTTTGTTTTTTCTGTTGTTAATTAGTAACATTATAATAAAAGTTCCAAAAGAAGCCAGTTGGAGCTCAGTGAAAATTATCTCTGCTCTCATTTTGGAAGTTACAGGAATCCAAAAGCCATTATATTGAAGAGTTTCCTGTTAAGTAATAAAAATGGCTTTAGTTAAAAAAAAAAAAAAATAGTTGCCAGTCTTTGTGGCTAGCTTCCGGGAAAAAGCAAATCTTTAAATTCTGATTTAAAATGCAAGAGAAAGATAAAACATTAATATTTAATGTTAGTGGGTTAAATCTGTGTTATCCTTAGTAGGTAGTGATCTGTAAGCCCAAATGTTATTACAACAAAAAGTAAAGAAAATTTTCATATATTTGTCTCAGAGTGTGTTCCTCTCATCTTTTTTCGTCTCTCCCCTGACTAGCAGATGGAATAGGATTCTGAATACTGATAGGTATAGCAGCTTACATAGTATCTTGTTTCCTACAGAAATTACAGCTGATTTTTTTTTCTTATTTTCTTCACATGTTATATGTTTGCTTCAGCATATTGCTATTAAGTTTTAATAATTTACCACTGGTTTTATGGTTTTAAAAACTGTTTTTCAACCAAGTATTTCCTGATGATCTATTGTGCAAACAAAAGTCTATTATGAAGAATATTAAAGCCACTAAAAAGCTATGATGGTAGTGGCACAGGAATGGGGAAAATCATATCCAAATTGCTTTAAAAGAGAACTGGTCATTGTTTGAAGTATAATTTATTGCACGGTTTCAGAGGAGGTTGCAAAATAGCGTTATTTCAAAATACGTTATGTGTATAGTAGGAGGTATCAGGCACCATTTTGCAGCTCCAGTTTTGCATTAAACATCAGGAGCTCCATTCAGTTGCCTGGGCGTAAGTGTTAGTACCACCTGTGAGGCTCCAGGGTGTCTTACGCAGGGCCTGGAGGAGACCCATGTCCTTCTCATGCAGCGGTTGGAGGGATGGGAGGATGTTCCGGGCCGTGCCACAGGGTGCCAGCTGCCTCTCGGGGGGTAACTGCATGGGGCTGTGCTGGCTCTCAGCCTCTCCCCTGCAGGGGGGTCCCTCTGAGACACTCTCAGTGTCCCAGACGTCCGTGGGGCTGGCAGATCCATGGGAGAGATGCGTAGCAAACGGGGAATGTTGCAGTAGCTGAAAAGGCACTAGGTTACTCTGTCTGAACAGCTGGATCCTGCCCCAAGTGCATGTGCAGACGGATAAAATCTACTCATTAATTCAATCTGCCCTTTAATGTAGAAAAACGTGTGTAACTCACTGATTATACCTATATGTTAACATAGGATTCCCATTAACTAGTTTTGTTTCTGAGAATTCAGAGGGTTTTTGACAAGGGCTTTTTGCAGTATGGAATCAAAAAATAATGGTGACAGAAATTCACCTGGTTTAGTTCCGTGTGTCCCAAAAGCAGACCCACCCGCACTTAAACTACTCCTGATAGACGTTTGTTCTTGTAATCCTTTAAATGATGGAGATGCTGCAGTTCCCATAGACTATCTATTCTATTAGAAAGTCAAATCTCTCCCACTACAATTCAAACCCATTATTTATGTTATTCAGAGCAAATACCCCCCCACCCCGATTTATTCCTTTCTTCTTGTTAACGAGCAGTCTAAATACTTGAATGTCTTTCCTCATAAATGGCATCTTCCAGGTGTTTTGTTCTCTTCAGCTGGTCACATCTCAATACAGCAAAAATGTTCACTGCGCAAAAACTTTTCTCCCCAGTCCCCTATGCCACTAAAGAAAGACCTTTATAATAGTGACGGTGACCATTGAATCAGAGATCATCTACATTTGAGATGCGTGCTTTTTGTTTGCCTTTGCTTTTGAGGAATATTCACTGAGATTCATTTCTGAGACCCCTTCAAACTTCTCATAGCAATAATTTCTAGTCTGCTGGGCCTGGGTTGTCTGAGAGGCCATCTTTTTCCTCAGGTAGTAATGGTGCAGTCAGAGTTTTCAAGTTTATGTCTTTGCCTATGGTTTAACTAGGACTGGATGATTTTTTTTTGGAAACTGTCAGTTCTGGAGGTGCTTTAAGTTGTAGTGCAGTGAGGGAGTAGCCGATTGAAACACCTTGTAGATGTTAAGTAGGTTACCTAAGTTTAACCTGTCTCTCTTCAGGTACATCAAAGATAACTTGACTTGCCTATACTGTTGTTGACTTGCCTATACTGGTGTTAGACAATAAATGAGTTAGGAATTTAACAAAAATATTCTTTCAATTAAATAAATCATTACCAGTGCACCATCCACAGAAGTATGAGGCAGTGGGGGAGTTCGTAATTCAAATACTGCTGCATTTTTTCAGGTCCTGCAAAGAATTCTTCTACTTGTGCTTCTGTGGAGGTGGGAAGCACAAGAGCTTTGGCATGGGCGAGTCTCAGTAGTGTACTGTAGCTTCATCTGGACAGAGACTGGGTCACCCTCTCAGTAATGGGATGAGCTTCCCTGAGTGAGGGGGACATATACTGATTTATAACGGCCAACCACCCGCCCCTCAGTGCCCATAAAACCATTTTGAAGAATTGTGCACAAACCTTTCACAGTTACTTTTTTTTAATGTCTCTTCCTATTTCAGTCATTGGAGCTTAATGCAGAGAGTAGAAGAAAACCGTGGTGGAATGTGACTTTAGGAGCACACAAATTAGGGGGATCACAGCTGCAGGAGTATGTTTGTCTCTACTTTTAAAGTGATCAGATTTTGTCACTGCTTCTAAATGGGCAGGTTTCAGATTATGGTGTCACTTTAACAGTTAAACAAGAGATAAGTCTAGTTGGTGATCGAGTGAAGTATTGAATTAATTTGGTGAGCCTGGAATATATAAATCACAAGGAAAAGAGACACTTAAAAATAGTTTGTCAAATTATGGATGAAGATCAGATGAAAGAAATAAAAAATAGAAACAGAACTGCCTTTGGGACATCAGTGGGATCCATCAAAGTCTAATCATTATACAGCTCTGGCATTTTGCTTCAGTGTAGGGGGTCCCCCAAGCACTTCTGGTTGGTGGCTTGCTGAGTAAATGTCAGTTTAATGCTGTTTTCCTGTTTTTGTGAAAAACTCCTGTAGGGTTTCTCATCAGCTAACCAGTTTTATATGTCCCCACTGCCTCTAGTCAAGCATAAATGTTAGTTATATATGTAGCTGCTTTCTTACCTTGTTTCTTTTCACTCGATGACATCAGGTTTTTTAGCCATTGAAGGTCTGAGACCAGCTATTTTTGAACCATGAACTATTGGTGTCTTTGATGCTTCTCGCAAATCATATCCCTGGGTGCATGTCACTGAATGCACACAGTTATGACAGTTACTTTAAAATTATTTGTTCCACTTTAAATGTGATCCATGAATAATGCAGCAGCCTGGTGAGTGCACAGGAAATAAGTTCAGTTCTGCTTCTTTGTCATGAGCACCAACAAATAAAAAAGCTTGTGTCTGTTGTGTTACATATAGTGTGTAGGGGGGGTGACAATTGTCGCTTTTTTCTTCAGTTTGCAGTGTATATGTCTGACTATGATGGCATGATATATTTTAAGCTTATCTCTTCATTTAAACATGCTGCACACAAAATAGGGAGGAAATATTTTGCATGAGTATTAGTTAATTTAGAAAAACATTGTCACCTAACAATAAACTACTGAAAGTAATGTGGTTCATTATTCTGTTCTAAACCCTGTAAGTGTCCATAGTAACTTACAATGTGCCATACAAAGAACATAATCCCTGCATCACCAGGACATTGCAGTCTAAATGCACGAGCGGGCACAGTATAATGAACTTGCCTTGTACCTGCATTTCACTGATGCTTAATTACCAACTTATTTATTACATTAAAAAGAAATGTATTAGGGATGGGCAAAACCAAATGAGGGAGTTCATTTACTGACCTTCTATTACAATTATTACTTAATTTGGGATCAGAATAGGAAATTTTTCATGGGATAGAGAAGCTTTCTCTGGGATATGGCCTTAAGAGTAGAAAGAGTTTCAGTAATGCTGTCAGATCTGGTTGGAGAAGTTACAGGCTAACCTTCTTCATAAGTTTTTTTTTAAAGGCCCTTCCTAAGGTAAGGTGCTGACATGGCCATGCTGCAGCTCACCTGACTGTTCTCTGCGTAGCTCTCTGTGGGGTGCTGTGAAGGGTTGAACTCCAAAGTTCTGGGGCTGTGTCCGCCTGTGAGTCACAGTGGGAGCTGAAGCTCCATATTTAGACAAATACCAGGTTAGAAGTTTGGTTTTTCACAGGAGGTCAGCTCACACGGTTCTGCTAATAGTCAACAGAAGCTAAGGTGAAGTTGCCATAAAATCTCTCCCTATGCCAAAGAGTGAAGCTGTGAATAAATTGACAGTGTCCATGTCTTTTAATTTGCAATCTCATGCTCTCACTTGTAGATATTTTCTTACCATAAGACAGTAAGTTTTCAAAAAATGAGAAAGCAGCATTTCTTTGAGTAACTTTGATTTAGCTAAAGTCAGGTTCTTATAATTTTTTTATGCTGGGTTTTTTGCACATAAAATATAAATGAAAGCAGCTATTAAGATTCCGCCTCTTTTCTGCATCATAAAGTGCTGCTATTTTTAAATAATCATCCCTTAATGCATCACATGGTTCATTTTCATTAAATAAACATTTTAAATGTGTAAAAGCAATATTCATTAATATTTTTTAAAAAAAAACCCTAAGTCAATGGATGTGGCTCCCTATGAATAATTAAGATTTGTTTTATCTCTTGTTTCATATAAAGAATTAGTTAAAATTATATTTTTTCTCATTTGTTTAATTCTTCTTCTCTTTTAATCTTCCATTTATGTCAAAGTAATTCAAATACACTTAGTCTTTGTCCCATTCCCTCTGTTTCTTCTTGGCTCAAAAGGCTCCAAAAGACTGACAAGCTGCAACCATCTACACAAAGTTTCAGTCAACACTCACTATATATCCCACTTACAGCTTTGCCTAGTATCTGTCCTCTGCACTTTTCTTTCATTATGGTACCAGAACTCATCAAACCCAGGCTCCCTGTCAGCCTCTGAAGATGTGTAAAACGTGCGCATCGATAGGTACTGCCCTCAGGTCTGAGACAGATGCCGTCATAGTTGGCAGAAAGGCAATGGGGGTTGTACGAAAACCCTCCAAGTCAAGCTTTACATACTTGTTCACAACTGTGTTGCTGGACACCTGTTTGTCCTCACTGGCTTTATGTCCATTTCTGTCCTAGGAATCCTCCCCCAAGACCTTCGTCCCTCAGCATTTGTTTCTGATCTCTACATTGCTGAAATTCTAGGAAATTTTGAATTCCTTCAGTTTTTTTCTTTTTCTCAGTCAACTTCTATTGTGTGTAACTGGTGGTTTGCAAATCACTCCCTGTCTCTCCTCAAATCCTATCTTATTATCCAGACAAGAGTGCTCTTTTCTGTTTGGCCTGTGACCCCAATTCTCTCTGTAATGTAACAATCAAATCCTGTTCTCAAAATTTCATCATTTTTCTACATTCAGTCACTCTGCATGAAATCAATCCATTATAATAGCATTAATCTTTACAGTGATTTACTGTGCATTACTTACATTGTACACACATAGGCTTTAATCAGCTCTCTTCTGTTGATAAATTCTATTCCAGGCATAGAAAGACAAAACATTTTGTTAAGAATGCATATGATTTGTTAATCAGGAAAGGTACATATCCATTGTGAAGAGACTAAAACATACTTTCTATCAAGCTGAAAGTGAGTCTAGTAAGGAATAACGTTGTTACTTATTCTGCTGGAGTTGTATAGTTCTATTTGTACCTCTGAACTTATAAAAAAAGTTTATTTTTGGAGACAGCAACAGTCTGGGGTGCTTAATACCTGAATTCTTATCCTTTTCCTGCCACCAGCCTTGCAGTATCCTTAAGCAAACTGTTGCCTTTCTACATGCTTTGGTTTAGTCTCTCTCTGTAAAAGGAAATCAGTCATTTTAAACCGCTTGAGATCTGCTGGGAAGAACAGCTGGCATAAGAACTAAATGCTATTGTATTAGTTTTTTCAGTAATCATCTTGGTAAAATAATTATGTCATGCCTACCATCCTCAGCGAATGAAATCACTTAATGGTTCTTCACACCCATTTGTTCTTCAGAGGCAGCACACCAAACAGGGCATGTACGAAAGTCAGCTCCAGCCTGTGTTTTGTTTGAATGCCAATGTAATTAGATGGAAATTTATCAAACCAGGTGAAGAAAATGGAGTAACAGTTATATTTGTATTACAACAAAACCAATGGAAATGCTACTCCTGGACTGCAGAGCTGTTAGCACATGGGCAGTAGTAATGACTATTTTAGTAGTGACAGTAGGTAGGATGAAAGATTTCAAGGTCTCAGGCAAAGATTACAGTATTAAAGCAAGTATATTTCTTTTCTTAAAAAAAATAAAAATTCATATGTAAAATACCAAGTTGGTAAATATAGAATCCTATTTTTGAAATTGCTGTGTTGAGAATTATGAATAGCTGTAGCTTGTTTTTACTTTTGTCTTCCACCCACTATTAACTTCTTGGCAGGAAGAAGTTTCCTCAGCCCACACAGGCACATCAGCAAATGGTAGTTCTTCAGACAAGGAACAGGTTAGAAGATCTGGGTTTCTAAAATGGAGAATATGTTGGGTTGGGTAACAGTGGAGCTGAATTTCTACTGAGTCTTGATTGCTATCAGATAACTGCTGGTGTTCAACACCACAATGCCTTAGATGCCTCAAGACAAGGTCTTTGCAGAATCATTATACGTGAGGAAGGAGGAATAATGGTGCCAGGTGTTGCTGCAGATAATGCCTCTTAATGGATCTTTTTTTGAACTCCAGGTCCTGCTGTGCAGTGGTGCTGCCTTTGCTGGAAGAAAATGCCAAAAAGTCACCATCATATGCCAGAGGCAAAAACATGAGGTAGACTCTTAGTAACACACACATATGAAAAAACAGCCCACAGTTTAAACCTGATTTTTGAGCACATGAGATGTCAGATATAATGGTTTATATCTTCTATAAAATGGATTTTAAAATAATAGCTAATGAAAAAAGCTTAGACTTTAATATTCAGGTTGATCATGTATAAATGGCTTCTTAAGCTACTTTTTAGCAGAGATCAGGTAATTCTCCTTTTTCCTTTCTCCCAGTCTCTGAACAGCCTGGCAAGCTCAGGTTCTGCCCCACCAAAGTTAAACACCGGGTATGGTTTGCAGTTATATGTTTTTTATATACATGTCTGAATTTGCCCTCTAGGGTATTACAGCCTGGCTGCAACCAGGGATTTTAGCTATTAATTGAGCCTCGTGTCTTCTACACACTAACCTTTCATCTTTCCTCTGACAATTTGACATAAATTGTCAAAGATTGTTGTCTCATTAAAGTAAATGCTTAAATCACAAGAGATCATAATAGTTTCCATAATAATTTTCTTGGGCTATGCTCATTAAATATCGTCTTTTACAAAGAATCACAGAATGGTTGAAGTGGGAAGGGACCTCTGGAGATCATCCAGTCCAACCCCCTGCTCAAGCAGGATCATCTACACCAGGTTGCTCCGGGTTGTGTCCAATCAGCGTTTGAATATCTCCAAGGATGGAGACTCCACAACCTCTCTGGGCAACCTGTGCCACTAATTCGACCACAGTACAAAAAATTTTTTTCACATATTTATACAGAATTTCATGTATTTCAGTTTGGGCCCATTGTCTCTGGTTCTGTCACTGGGCATCATTGAAAAGAACCTGGCTCCATCCCCTTTGGACCTTTCCTTCAGGTATTTATACACATCAATAAGATACTCGCTGAGCCTTCTCTTCTCCAGGCTCTCAGCCTTTCCTCACGACAGAGATGCTCCAGTCCCTTCATCACCTTCACGGCCCTTCAATGGACTCTCTCCATTATGTCCATGTCTCTCTTATACTGGGGAGACCAGCACTGGACCCAGCACTCCGGGTGTGATTTCACTAGGGCTGAGTAGAGAGGAACGATTACCTCCCTCCACTTGCTGGCAGTGCTTCTCCTAATGCAGCCCAGGAGGCTGTTGGCAAGGGTGCATTGCTGGCTCACGGTCAGCTTGTTGTTCACCAGTACCCCCTTGGCCCTCGCAGCAGAGCTGCTTTCCACCCAGTCAGCCCCCAGCATATACTGGTGCACAAGGTTATTCCTCCTCATATGAATGGCTTTGCATTTGCCCTTGCTGAATTTCATGAGGTTCCTGGCGGCTCGTTTCTCCAGCCTCTTGAGGTCCATCTGAATGGCAGCAAAATCCTCTGGTGTATCTCAGACACTGCCTCCTTTTTGTATCATCTGCAAACTCGCTGAAGGTGCACTTTGTCCTACCATCCAGGTCATTAATAAAGGTGTTAAACAGCACAGGATATAGTATAGAGTCCCGGAGGCCCCTTCTCTCAGGATCCTGAAGCCCTCCATTTCATGGCTGTTGCAGCTAAGGCTGCCCTGACCTTCCATCTCCAACCAGTATCAGATCCAGCAGAGCAACTTCCCTCATTGCCTCATCTATGACCCAAATGATCACCTCTCAGGCTGCTTCATGTGAAAACTAGTGGATATGTGGAAAGTAAATGAGTGGGTGAATTTTCAGTACCATGAGACATAAGTTCTTATCATAGCATAGGCTCACAATACATTCTTGAGCATGTTTCTTGTCTATTCTAGATTTCAAGAGGTTCAGCTACACAAAGGAAATTATGGACGTGATTATAGTTTGTTGCAGTTTTCATTCAAAATTCCTTTTACAAAAATAAGTATTTCACTTTTGCTTTTTTAATGTTTTAGATTACTTAAACATTTCTCAGTTTTATAAACCAAAACTAATACACATTCTTCCTGTGATTCTGTCCTGTATTAATAACAAAACAAAAGAAGGAAAAGGAGAGAGAGAAAGAAGGAAAGTCCCAGGAATGGCATTCACATCAATATATTTGGCCTGATTTGTTTAAAGCTAAATTTCAAAGAAATATATTTTTTCAATATTGTCTCCTTATTTCAATTCTGATATTTGCCTTCCTTTGCAATGTACAGATGGAAGTGACCAAATCACAAGAAAGTAGGCTGCAGACTGGAGAAATGGGAAGAAATGCAACATTGTGCTTTCCTATATCCTTGCAATAAACAAGACTATTTTGAAAGGTGGAGTAAACACCACTTGGAGTCGAATGACTGAGGATGTAAATGCATCTTGTAGAGATCAGTGACAGACAGTGTATCACAACAGAATCCTGTGTCTAAATGGAAAAAAAATATTCAAATTTGGCCTCCAATCAAATTATTCCATTTATAATTCCTTCAACTATTTGATTCCAAATTATTAGTACCCCTATGCTGAAATCTCACCGTTTCCACACTAATACGACTTTCATGGTTTCTCCAGCATCACAGAGAGAGATGGAAGTGGTCACATTTTGCCTCTGCTCTTTTTGAAAGTGAGATCTATCCCTTCTGCTTTGGGAAGTGCTGAAGCAGACCAGAGGTGCAGTGTTTAAATTTGGGGGAATCCTAGGAAAACAGCGTTGTGCTGGGATGGGACTCAGCAGGGAGAAGCAGGTCTGCATCCAGTGCAGCTATCTGTTTACTCCTCCAGCATGGGATGAAGAGCTCCTGGGACACATGCCAGCTCTCTAGTGATGTTGGTGTGGTTGGAGAGCAGAGATTTGTAAAGGGAGAGAAAGAGAAAACCCGAGAAGCAGCCTCTGCTTAGTTCTTGCTCAAAAACGTTTCATAGGTGCTTTTATTATTTTCATGGAGAAAGACTGAAATGGTAACACTTATCTCTGGCACTAGGACAGGTTTTCCTAGAAAAAATTAAACAGATATGACAATGTGACTGTGGTCTATCAGAGACTCAGTTAGACAAAAAAATATGCCTGCATTCCATTTACTTGCAAAAAGTACAGTTTTTCCACCTGTTGTAACTGGTGAAATGGTAAAGAAATACAGCTTAAAACATAAGCAGCTTAAAACATAACTTCATTAGAGGCGAGTCCTCTAATGAAAAAAGGATCAGAACTTACAAATGTTCTGACTTAATTTGTTCTTGCCATTGTACCATTTTCTTCAGGCTTTTGGGAAGCTTAATTATTGAGTTGAAAGAAATGCAATGAATATGCTTAACAGTGGATTAAATCAGAGACTGAATTTCGGCTACTTCTGAATAATTATGAGATCTGATACATATGTGTATTACCACATACTCTTTTCTCAGTACACCTATTCAAAACATCACTATGTCCTAAAATAATAAAAGCGTAATTCTGTGATCACACCTGCAGGGAGTTAAAACCTGGTTGTAGCCCAGGCTTTACAGCTTGCTTGCAAGGAATTTGCTAGTGTAAGTAGGTAACAAAGGAAGTAGCATTCATGGGGACTAGGGCAGCTACAGTTCACAAGTTGTCCTTTGAAACAAGGGAGGATGCATTCTGCAGGGTTCAGGGGTGATTTGGAGTAACAAAATTTTGCTGATTAGAAGCTAAATGTGATGGGAATGTTTTATATAGACATAGATATAGGACTGGGTTGGTAGAAAAGATCAAAGGGCTGGAACACCTCTCCTATGAAGAAAGGCTGCGAGAGTTGGGGTTCTTCAGCCTGGAGAAGAGAAGGCTCCAGGGAGACCTTATTGCAATCTTCCAGTACTTAAAGGGGGTTTAGAAGAAAGATGAGGACAGACTTTTTAGCAGGGCCTCTAGTGACAGGAAAAGGGGTAATTGTTTTAAGCTAAAAGAGGGCAGATTTAGGCTAGATATAAGGAAGAAACTTTTCCCAATGAGGGTGGTGAAACACTGGCACAGGTTGCCCAGAGAGGTGGTAGATGCTCCACCCTGGAAACATTCCAGGTCAGGTTGGACAGGGCTCTGAGCAACCTGGTCTAGTCAAAGCTGTCCCTGCTCATTGCAGAAGGGGTGGACTAAATGACCTTTGAAGGTCCCTTCCAACCAAACCTATTCTTTGAATCTATGATTCCATAATTATGATTCTGTGATTCTGATTTTCGTATATGCCAATAGCAAACTGAGTATAAAACCAGGAACTGCGGTAGACAGCAGTTATAGCTTGTGCATGAAAGAAAAGCACTTTCATTCACCCAGTATGTAAACATGATCAATCAATCACTTCCTTTGAATTTCCTCTAACTTCCCTGCATAATGTTTTCAAGGACGGCAGCCATTGTGGTATAGATCATTACTACTATATTTTTTTTTGTTCTTAACACTAGTATTATACATTCTTCTTTTTCCTCCTCAGATTTACTTCCATTGTGTACAGGTGTCTCTTGAAACTATTTTTTTTTAATCCTGGGGACAGAGAGACACCCAATCTCTCTGAAACGAGAAGAGTGACTCTCAATGAAAGAGTGACTGGGAATTAGACTAAGAGATTAGAAACCCTGGGCTTTAAGATTACTTGCTTTCTAATTTCTGCTTGACTTTGAGCAACACACTTTGCTTCTCCATAATCTACTTTTTCCATCAAGTATATACTTATACTTAACCATTAAAGACACTTCCACCTATTAGGGCAGTAGTTATAATAAGTGAACCATGATTTGTTGTTATGCTTATTTTCTTTGCATAATCACAATTATTTTTATTTGTGTGAGTGTATGTGAAGTAATAAGAAAAAAACACATATATTGTCCTATTGAATTCTGGGGAAAATAACAAATGAGCAAACAAACAGTTGTTTCTGATCCCACTCAAAATTCTTAAAGGCAGGGAATTATTTATTAAAATGTTTCAAACTCTGGAAAAAAGATTTTACCAGTACATAAGAACATTTTCAAAATTAATTTGTTTTGAAACCTCTTATATTTACACATAAAGTGGGACAATGCTGCATGGAATGTCTATGATGTAGAAAGCTTTTCTGCTCTCCTCTATAAGGAACACCTTTGCAAAGATCTGTGTGGCTTTTCTGCTCTTATTCCTCCTGAGTTCTTTTGCATTTTGATTACTGTCCCTGCTTAGCTCACTGCTTCTCATGCTCCTGACAAAGTCCAATTATCAATTTTTATTTCTTCAGCTAGATGCTTCTCAGAAATGTTTCTGAGGATTTCTAATCCTAGGATCCTAAGTGGCTCTGTCATGAATCTATAACACCTGATTTGAATGGAGAAACCGGTCAGCTATATCAGTTGTCTGTTCTGGGTCAATCTTAAACAGACACTGAATATCAAGCAAGCAGTGATACCTGATGTAGTATGATAGAAGTAATTTCTCTGTGTATATCCACAGTTTATCTGAAGTAACTAAATACTAAATGCCTATTACGTTTTTACAGAACTCATTCTCTGAGCCAAATCTGCAAATTTAAATTAGTTGTATTAATTTCATTATATTTTAGATCTTTTTATTACAAAAGGTTCTATAGGGAAAAAAATACTAAATATGTTAGTGAGTTTGATTATTCAGTTAATACTTCCATTAATGACCAATTTTGAGAGATAGTATTAAATTTTCAAAGACGAGATATTTGCATTCCTTTTTTCGTATTTGTCTGTTAACACAGATGTTACTGATCAGGACAAAATTATCATAACAACTCAGTGTTTGATTTTTGATTATTTGCTTATTTTGATTATTTTTTAATTTTTTTTTTTTTAGGAAAACCATCTCACTTTATTTTGTTCTGTTATTTCAGCTGTGAGTAGGGCATCTTTCATTTGACTTTATCTAAAAGTTAGACATCTTATTCGAGCTGTTAATTTAGTTAAAGTTATTCCTGTAGCCAACACCCTTTAACAAAAAAGAAGTCAGATTGCTCAGAGAGCAAATCCATCCCATAATGGAATCAAAGTCAAGTAGGGTAAATCTTCTTTTCAATATGCCTATGTCTCTTCATTGACAATAGAGGTAGTCTGAATGACTCCTTGTAGTACTTAATTTTTATGTTGCTAAATTTAGGGGAAGAAGCCCACTCTAAGATTCTGCATATCATCTGGGATGTTCAGATGATATCCCCAACTATTTTACAATTTAAATTCTTCCCCCTCTCTCTCATTTTTGTAACACACATCCCTGGCTATTTTACAATTTAAATTCTTCCCCCTCTCTCATTTTTGTGACATTTTTCCTGTTCCTTGTTTTCTAGGGCCCCAGCATCTTAATCTGCTATTTTTCGCACAGCTGAAGGACAAGACTGTAGATTTTTAGCATTAACTTTTCAAAAAAATCCAATAACTAACTTGTAAAATAGTTTATTTCTCAAAATCTAAGTTTGGCTGCTTTTTGAAATTGAAAGACCTAAAATGTTGCTCCAGAAAAGGTTCAGTAGCATAACCTAGCTCTCTAAGAGTTAAAGAACCAACCTTCAGACTGGTTACAGATGTCTACTATTTATTTTACATAAACTTGTCTTAGAAGGTATGTTTTGCTCACACTGATAGTCGGGAAGTAAATATCTGTTGATTTCTTGTTAAAAGTGAACATTTAGTTTTAAAGAGGTAAACAAATTCTGTATATTAAAATCTATCATACATTGTATCAGATGAGTAATGTTTCATTTGAAAATTACTGGGTTTATTATGCTTTGATTAATAATACTGATCTACCTTAGTAAAGTATTTATTCTCTTAACTATATGTGGTTAAGACATATACCTTATATATTGTCATTTTGTGTTTTTGTTTTTTTTTTTAAACTTAAGCAATTCTTTATTTTGATGAATTTCTGTTCATAAACACGTAGAGTAACTTCAGAGTGAGATTTGATGAAAAATAGGAATGGTGGTGAAGGTCCTTTTTCCTTTCTAACTTTTAGGAAGGTAAAGAAGTTACAAAAAGTTACAGAAGGAGAAAGAGGGAAAACTGAAAAGCAGTAGATATTTTCCCCAGTACAGAGACCCATCTTGGTTAGAAGTGCTTTGGAAAGAGCTGGTAAAATTATGGAAATCTTTGCTTGCAAACATGCATTTGGGAACTATCTCTGGCAAGACAGGCAGATAAATTGTACTCTGTAACACACAGCTGTCTCTTTCCTTGTGTTATTTGGCCATAACCAAGGCAACACTTACCACACTGAAACTGGTCAGTACAATTCTGCTTATATTTTCTTTGAAAATCCCGTGTACATGGACTTTTCATGCTGCATACAGGGACCGCTGAACTGGTGAGAGCATTTATCTTCAAGAAAGGGCAGCCAGCTTTCTGGTAAGGCTGCTAATAGAAGGAATTGATTTCGTAGTCAGAGCTAAATGGCACCTCTCTGGCAACAGACACGTTGAGTCACATCTGCTACGCATGTACCGCTACTCTGTTCTCTTGGAAACTCTCCTGTATGGGGTCTGTCTGCCCCTCAGAGCCCAGGCAGAAAAATGGCCTTTTTGAACAGTTCATTTCACTCAGGTGTTCCAGCTACTGAATATCTGCAACACCTATTCTGACACTTATTTTTGATGGTTTCCAGGTACCCTGCCTTCAGTTTAGTGTCTTTGCTGTATCCCGTAGGCTGAGTTGGATGTCATAAACCACCACTCCACAGCATAAGTAAATTAACACAAGGAGAACCCACTTTCTTCCTATGCAGCTTTGTGACTCACTGCAGGTACCAACCGATTTCCCCAAACTTTTTGGAACAACTTTCTGTGATCAAGATACTGCCTGTGCAAGGTGAGGCAATAGCTGCTTTCAAAATTTAAAGGGCAAGGCACATAGAAAAGAAGAAAATTAGTCAGCCAACAAGACTGAAACAGCAATTAGTTAAGGAGAATCCTATGAGCTGACCTGAGCAGGCAAATCATCCCTCACATGTGCCTCCTATATGAAAGGTAAAAAATCACGGAATTTTGTCACTTGATTTCTCCTCTAGACAGTAGATAATTAATCATCCTCTTGCCCTTTATTAGGTAGATGGAGCTGTGAATGAAATTACATACTCATTAGTACCAGATCTTGAAAAAACTCCATTTGACCTAACAAATTATGTGGATCAGTACATAGCTTTACTGTTCAGATACAAAACTAAGTATAGTCTAAGAAATTGCAGAGTAATTAGCACCTGTCTTTTCTGTCCCTCCACTCAATAACTCTGGTCTTTGTCTTATGTCTGTTTTCTTCATGTAATGGAGCTTCTCTGATCTTCCCAAAGAGACCTGTCAAATTGTTCTTTATTCATTTTTTGACATGAATGTCAAATTATTTTTCCCAGGAGTACAAATAGTGATACCAGATGAAAAAAATGAAAAGAAGCAAAAGTAGCCCTCTAGAATTTTTAGTGATGAATAATAAAAAGTGACTTAGTTTGTTATAAAGTAGATTCCAACTCATACGGGAAATTATTTGGAGATTTAAAAATGGCAGTGCAGAATTTCCTGTTATTCCTGTATTATTTCCTCTCTTCTTCAAATGTAATATTACTTAAATGATAGCTTGTTTTTTTCATTATGTTCAGGAAATATGATTCAACATTTCTGCAGTGTTTCTCGTAAATGGAAGTAACTATACTTCTAGAAATGACAATGTTCAATATTAATCTCTGTAAGTAACAATTCACATGAAAAAGTAAACACAAATGTAAATGGAAAATACTTTCAACTGATTAAACAAAATAAGAAATCAAAAGTATAAGGCAATTCTTTCAGAATACACTGCTATATTTGCTTCAACAGAAAATTGAGATTAATGAAAAAATATTTTTTTCTAAAAGAAACCAAGAGCTCATCTTGATTTTAAGCACAAGGCAATCCCTAAAATAATATTCAGTTTTGTTTGTTGAGATCAGGCATTCATTGACAAAATCATACCTTTGCAACAGTATTTAGACATCAAGAGATGGAAACAAATCTAAGTTTGGCTAGCCAATCTCACCGGTTAAAATATGTTGTTTATTTCTCATTTTACTTTGATTAGCTCAAAGCAGGTCCAGTGAAAGGAGGTTGCTCAGGGCTCTGTTCAGCTGAGTCCAGTCTGAACATCTCCAAGTCCAGTCTGGACTTCTCCAAGGACAGAGAATCCACAGCCTTCCTGGGCAACCTGTTCCAGTGCTTGACCACTCCCGTACCCTCATGGTGTCTGATGCCTCTTGAAAAATTTTTGAAACTGTTCTATAAACAGTTATTTTGATTACTTTAGAAGTATTTATCACATACAGAATCATTGTGAACACCACCCAGTACTATAGAGAATTTTTCAGAGATCGGAGTAAAAATTTTTTCATTGCAGTTCTTAAGATACCACCATTCCATGAACAGTAAAGAGATAACTGCATTATAAATACCCTAAATGACAAAACTTGTTTCATTTATAAAAAGAATGGACTATGTTAAATTTATTTTAGTTGAGAAACAGTCACCATGGACTTTATATATCTTACTACAGAGTGACTTTGGTGTGAATTTTCACTGAGTTTACACTGCCTTCCCAGGATGAAATAAAATCAATCCCATTGTATACATAAGCATATTTCTTTAAAATGACCGATGACCAGGACCTTATTAGGCATTATAAAATGGAAAACCTTCCTTTGCATAACCCATATGTGGTTTTGTGTAGTAAAACTGAGACCTTTGGTAAAGGGGCAAGAACTTAGAGACGAAAAGAGGACTGGGTAGAGACTACTGAATTAAATAAATTTTTTTAAATTTTCTGGAGCTAATAAAAATGATCTTCAAATCATTAATGATGGGGCTTACCTAGTAAACTTTAGACAAGACTGACATTATTGCTTTTTATTTTCATGCTGTATACCTCCACATCAGGGCAAGATCTGAAGATAGACAAAAAGTTTCTTTTCTATTTTTCTCCTCAGGGTCTGTTTCTATAAGAGGCCTAGAAAGGCTACTCAGACAGATAACGCTGCTGAATCTAGAGCAAGCCCCTGAGGGAAAAAGGGCAAATCTAAAGTTTATCTTTAAGAGGGGTAGAGGAGAGATTGGACCAGTTAACTTCAGTTTCTGCAATAATAAAAATATGAAAAGATATACTTTTGTAAACATCCCCAAAATAGCAAGAGGATGAGTAACAACTAATATAAATTTGTCAAGAACATATCATACCCTTTGAATTTCCTTCTCTGTTGATAAGAAGCACTGAGTATATAGAATAGTATATATTGTATATCTTGACCTCATTACTGTTTTTTAACTTTTTCATGTGACATTTTCATAAACAAAATGGGGAAGTGAGACCTTCATTAAATTACTATCAGGCAGATACACAAATGCTTAGGAAACTATGTTTAGTAGTTATTAATGGTTCTTTGTTGGCTAGCATTACGTATTGAGTAGTGTTCTGGAGAGATCAGTCTTGTGCCCGGTTCTCATCAATGTTCTCATTAGTGGCTTGAATCATTGAGTAGGTAGTCAATGATTAAATAGTGTAGTGTGCTTATTAAATTTCCAATGACATCAAGCTGTGAGGGTCTGTAAACTTATATGAGGACAAACTTTAAAAGATCTTGACAAATTAAGGAAATCATTTAAATAAATTGGATGCAATTCAGTAAATGCAGAACACTAAGCTTAAAAGATCAAACATTTCAAGATAAGTCATAATACGTGAAGCAGCAATTTTGCAGATAAGAATCTGAGGCAGACTGAGTGGACTTTTTCCTTAACATTAGAAATCCAAAATGCAGACATCTGTGTCTGGTGTATTCACTTTATTATCCTTTTATAGTCATTGGAAAGAAATACCTTTTCAGTGAACGTGACTTGTTTTAAAAATCTGCTTAAAATACCCTAGAAATTCATATATTTCTCTAATGATTATCAAAGAAGCTCAGGAAAGAAGCTCAGGTGTAAATGTCCATACTGTAAATAGACAAAAATATATCTGTTGTCACAATTGGATAGATTTCTCTTAAACTATATGAGAAGAATCCTCTTTATGTGAAATGTGTTATCATTATAAAGGATTCAAAGCCATTTATAGAACAGGAAGTCCTAGATGTAGGCTTACCAGGGACAAGGAGGGAGCATCACCAGTTACTCCCATTCATTAGGTATCTCCTCTATCATTATCTGTTCCTCACGACTGTTTGAATGCAGAATTAACAGAAAGTTCATATCCCCCAAATCTTACAATCTAGGAAAAAATATTTGAATAACAGATGTTCAAAACTTTATGGGTCAACACAACAAGTAAAACATTACAGTATTGCTGCTACACTTCTAAGTTTGGCCCAATTTACCAAAGTACTTCAGAGCACTCCTAGCTAGAGCTTATGTTGGCTGCCTGGAAATCAGTGTGATTGTTCAGACCTTGAGAGTCATGCAAGTGTCATCTTGGCTACTGTCCTTGACAAAATTCCTTGAAAAACCAAACACTGTCATAAGCAGCCAGAGGTCAGGCTGTTTGAACATATGTAGCCCAAATTTTTAATCAAAATATGTTCGGTTTTTGTTCTATGGAATTACTTCAGTTTCCCTCCCCCAAAACCTAACAGGTCCTTCACATACTGTGGGTTATGACGACGAACAAGAGTTAGTGATAGCTGCGTGCTAAAGACAGACTTTTCACGTGTTCATCCATAAATACTAATCAGGTGTTTGACAGTCTAGTGAAAGATATGAATTATCTTTCCGGACAGCGCTGGGATTTTGGGGTAATTTACATTGGCTTATAGAGGACCATGGACATGTAAACTGACAAACCCAAAAGTATAAAACCCAGGAATAACTGATAAAGCACTGAAAGTCTTCAGCTGCACATTACATGTAACCAGGCCGATTTGGGTTGATTGAAAATGTTTCATCCCTTTTCTGCTGAGGGGCTTTGTAGGAAGATTGTGACAGCCACTGCTGGCTCCCAACAGACAGATTTTTTTTTAACACAATGTCAAAGGAATTTTCTGCAGCTTAGAGAACACTTTATATAGAGTCCTAGGACTCATTCTATTGTGTAGTACCCAGCAGCACTACTGACAGTTTGTTGCTCACAAAGTTTTTCTCCATTGTTATATCCAAAATAAAATTGGTAATGTGTTACAACTACAACTGAAATGCCCACATCTTCCATGTTTTTTCTACAATGTCAGAGGAGCTAGACAGATAGAATCTGTCAGCAGGAGACTGCATATATTCTTTAGTCCCAGCAATAAATTGTTTTAAAAAAGAAAATGCAGACTTAACCGAAATGAACAGTAAAAACAGTAAAAAGCACAGGATTTCTTTCTTTAATCTGATAGTATTTAGCTTTTGAGGATTTGAGCTTGCACTAAGCAGGCATATGGACCATAATTCTGATACCTGTTGTCACTGACTGCGTCAATCAAGTGGCAGTGCTATTTCCATCAAATTTATTAGTGTTGTGTGTCCCTAGACACTGGCTCTGAGAGCTGAACTGCCAGCGGCCAAAACCGGGAGAAGTTCAGTGACATTTGGATGAGAATGATTCAGCGCCTGTTTCTTCTTGAGGAAGGGGATAGGAACGAATACGTTTATGCATGCGAGGAGCTCTGCGCTCAAGGTCTGTAAACAATGAGAATCCCTATTTCATAAGTGTTCTGTGACACTTTTATTATGAAGTAGAAAGCACAAGGATGTCCATAAACTGATAAACATGGATGTGGGCAAATATGCCTCCCAGGGGTATAATGAGACCAGCAAGAAACAGAGAAGCTAGCTTCCTTGTACCCTGTCACAGCCAGAGCAGGTCTCAGCCAGTTGCCATGAGACTGTCTCCTGGTTGTGGCTGGGGGAGATGTTCTTCTTAGTAGCTGGTATAGTGCTGTGTTTTGGATTTAAGATGAGAATAATATTGATAACACACCGGTGTTTTAGTTGTTGCTGAGCAGTGCTTACACTGAGTCAAGGACTGTCCAGCTTTTCATACTGCCCTGCCAGCAAGGAGGCTGGGGGTGCACGGGAAGCTGGGAGAGAGCACAGCCAGGACAGCTGACTCTAACTGGCCAAAGGAATATGTCATACCATATGACGTCATGCTGAACAATAAAACTGGGGGCACTTGGCTAGGCTGTGGCAGCTGCTGCTTGGGGACTGGCTGGGCATAGATTGGTGGGTGGTGAACAATTGCATTGTGCATCACTTGTTTTGTATACTCTTTTAGCATTATTATTATTTTCCCTTCCTTTTGTGTCCTATTAAATTGCCTTTACCCCAACCCACGAGTTTCACCTTTTTTCTGATTCTGTCCTCCATTCCACTTGCGGGGAGTGAGCGAAAGGCTGTGTGACGTTTAGCTGCCTACTGGGTTAAACCACAGCAGTCTGGTTCCTGCCTGTTGTCCTGCCTCTGTCTCATGCCCTCATGCCTCCTGGGCCCTGGTCTCTGTCACCTTGGTTGTCTTTTCCACACCTTCCAGTCGCAGCTCTGGTGCCCGTTTGTACCCACCGCAGCCCACGGCCAAGTGCTGCTGTTGCTCTTCTGCTCAGGCATCGTCTTGATGGACTTGCTTTTGGCCTGGGAGTGAGTTTTCACCTGCTAACTCTCACTCTGTCATAGTTTCTTGGAAATAGCTTGTTAAAGCTTCAGGTCATGGTAAGTATGGTGGTGGAAGCATGGATTTTTCTGACCTTAGTAAAGAGAGCTGCTGCAGTCTTGGTAAATGATCTTCTTTGCAAATGATAAAAAGCCTTTTTAAAAAAATAAACTGCCAGTAAAATACTTCTTGAAAGAAATTTTTTCAGATCAAAGGAAATATTTCATTTTGGTAACATCAAGCTGTTCTATTCTAAGTTTAACTTTTTATGCATACAAGTCCAAGTAAAAATCAGAATTGTTTTGCAGAAGCAAAAAGGAAAGTATTTTACATAATGAGTTCACTGCCAAAAACTGGAGACTGGCATGAACACCTGGGCAGCTACCTTAGTACTCAAATTTGAGGTCACAAAAACTAAAACAAACACATCACTAATAAGAAAAGAGTGTGAAAAACCTGAACTAACTGTACAGGTGAATAAATCCTCACTGGCCCTGACTCAAAATGGTAATTTACTGCATTGTTATCTGAGGAGAGCTGTCGAAACCATGGAAATCATTATGCTTGTGGCAGAATCTCAGAATGGGACACGAGCAAGCTCTTAATCTGCCCATGTTATATCCTGACGCGCTAAAAGGAATGAAAATCAGCACCAGTCTGCTTTGCCATATACATTTCTGTTTGGAAGTATTTGCATTTCTGTACGAAGGACAGTGACTGCAGAGTTTTTTGCAGCTGTGCTTCGCACTGAAAAACACTTTTAAAAACCTCCTGTAGATCTGATTGTCATCTAATGTGATCCATCCTGAGAAGTCTAACTGCTCATTTTGTATGTGCAGCTCCTATTTTCTCATGCATCTCCAGCCTTGTTATTCCATCTTTCTGTGGAACATTATTTCACGCAACTGCAAGTCTCTCTATTATAGGTAAAATGTCCTCTGTGAGGGTCCTCTCCTGTATCACAGCCATTTCTTCTAGCATAACATTCTCTACTGCTTTGCACAGATGCAGCATAAATATGCCCTCAGAAGAGAACTATTACGGCTCAGGCCCTTGATCTCAGATCCTCATTATGCAGTCCACCCTCTAATTCACTTGAGGACTTCCTTGATCTTAATTTGCACAATACTTCATTTTGTTAACTGAATACACAGCATATCTCCTATCATTAAACAGAGGCAGATACATGAAACAAGCTTTTCTGTGGAAAGAATCTTATTTAAATAAGGATATTAACTTGGGCAAAACAAGGGCTAAGTTAAAATTAGATCTGTTTCTCTCTGGGAGCAAGTATCTTGTTGATTAGGGTATACAAAGGCCTCACTTTAGTTTGAATTTGGATAAATCATAAGGTGAGACCATTTTAAGGTGTCCAACAATCTTTTATGTCCCAGACTTTGAAAAATGATCCTCAGCATCAAAACTGCAGTTTTCCAGCGGTCCTATAATATTGCTGCCTGATAAAGCAATAGATGTTTATTCCAAATTAGGAACATTAACGGTTGGTGTTTAATCGATGAAGCAAAATGGCTCTGCTGCTCATATACGTTAGGTGGATTCATCCATGATGTAGCCCATCATAAAATATGAAAAAACTTTCACAGTCCACTTCCAAAGGCAAAAGATATATATAAGATACGGCCTTTGGTTTTGTTAATCACTACTCAATTCAGAAATAGCCTAATTTTTTGTCACCAGAGCTTTCAGAATGATCCAAATACATAATCCCTATTAAATTGCATGACCATACTGCATTTGCAGTGTTCATGTTGCCAGCATCGTAATTGATAGGTTTTTGATATTTTTTGTCTAAATATGGAAACACATATAGCTCTCATGTGGAAAAAAGAAATATTGAGATGTATTCACATCTTTTGTAAGGGACGTAACAAAAGTTAATCTTTTGTTATAGCTAGCTACATCCTAACATAGTTTAGGTTATAGAAATTGGTTTATGATTCTACCTAACATGGGTCCTCTTCCTTGAGACTTGTGGCTGTGGAAAACTCATTGGCAATATCACAGACTGAGTCTACATAAAATCAGCTGCCACTGTAAGTGAAAGTTCAACATATGAAGTGCTTATTTGGACTTTTAGTTCTGATTTCTCAATGCATTACTTTTACATAACAATGCATATTGTATGCTGATGTGCACTGAAAAACTTCTCCACCTTTGTGAATTGGGACTAAGGAGCTGCGGCAATGGCCTGGATAATCCAATCCCCGTCCCTGGGCTGCTCACTCCTTTCTGAGGTACTTTTTAAGAAGTAGGTCTGTCTGAGTTCAGTTGTAATGTGGACACATTTTCTAAATATAAAGATGTAGTCATTTAGATATGGGCTAGCTATTTCACTGAAAAATCCAGCTTAATCATTTTGAAGAGCCACATTTCCATGTCATGTTCTCTTTGCTCTCAGTGGATTACTAAACTAAGAGTTCTGAGATCTATCAACACTTTGAGTTGGATTAAATGTTGTTACAGGAAATAATAAACTGAGTTTTCTCTCAACTTGTTTTTTTTTCATTTTTGTTTTTGTTCTTTTTTTTACCTACCTCCTTCACTTAGCAACTCTTGTATACTTGTCTCTTTCCGCTATAAATCACGTAAGATACCATGCTGGGTGCTCAATAAGATGCTGGGCAGGGCTCTGTGAGTGAACAGTGCTCCTGCCTCCAACTGAGAAGAGCAAAACGAGATCTGCATCACAACACTGCTGTACCCTGAGACAGCGACAAAACAACGTACAACGTCTAAGAACCATGAACAGATCATATCAATGATTTTGCAGGCATCTGTCATATTAGCCTGTAGGTCAGATGTGAAAGGTTTTTATTGGTTTGCTTTATTCTGCACAAAACATTGTGGCTCTGCAGACAGCAAGCATGTTCTTTGGCAAGATTTTAAACAGTGCAGCCAGAAGCTTGTCATCTATCTTTAATACTACAAGGATATGACATTAATCAATTTTTAGCAAATCTCTGCTTCATGTCTGAGCATGAAAGTTTTACTCTTCCTGGTAGCTGTTCTAATTGCCTTGCTGAATGCAGCAAATCTATAGCTCTGGGATCAGTAACCCTTCAACTCCCTTTCCATAGGTTTGAATTACTCAGTGGTTGAACATACTAAATTTAAATGGCCAGATACTGTTCTCATTTACTCACCATTTTTGCCTGACTTCCTAATGAAATGAGGTTTATGAGAACATACTGTTTCACTGGCATCCAGCCCCCCTCTCTCCCTAGTAACTTTTAAATATGTTTTTGGTCATTTTCAGCTATACTTGACAATGTCTAGATATCTCAAAGCCATTCAATTCCTTTGACTTTTGTGAAAGTAGATGGTTGTAACTCAACCTTATCCCTTCTGTCTGACTGTCTAACAACAGAGAAAAAGGGGATCTAAAGCCAGACAGTAACTCACATGAGACAGCCAGTCAACCCCCCACCACAGCAAGCTTTGTGCTTCTGGCAGACCAAGTATGGACAGAAAACTCAGGAGGGAGCGGGTCGTTTGGGAAGGCCATGGCTGAAAAGGAAAAGGTTTCAGGGAGGGCTGCAGCTGAAAAATATTAGGACACAGAGAAAATTGAATGTGCTTCTTAAAAGCCAAGGCCGGAGCTTAAACAGGTGGAGAAAATCCAAGAGCACAGTACAACTTAAGGGTAAGACCCTTACTCTAGAGGAAGACATGGGACACATCAGGATATTGGAGTGGAGGAAGAAAACAAGGAATAGGGGAGGACCTTACATCCCTAGGTTAATGGCTTTACAGTCCTGCAGCTTACAAAAACACCCACTCATTTTTGTTTACTGCAATGTAAAAGTTTTGAAACAGCTCCAAGAAAGTACTTTGTAAAATCCAGTAAAAGTGATTTGTATCTTCAGTTATGGAAATTTGTGTCACTTTCTATAGATCAGAATATTTCCTAAGTTGGAAAATCACATGCATTTTATTTTGCTCTTACATCAGCCTGGAAGTGAACGTTGGATTGTTTTCTGTCTTCTGTCAGAAAAAGTAACAAATTTAACTGCTGCAGCTATCTGAGTATATCAGTCCTAAATTAATCTGTACTCGTGTTGCTTTCCTCTTCACTTCTGTTGGCACATTGCCCTTTTCTACTAACATTAAATCACTCATTGAGTTCTGGCCAGAGAACAACTCATTCAAATTTACCAATTTAAAAAATTCTCTGGTTATTTGGAACCACAATTGGCATCATAAATCAAAGTACCAAACTATTTTTTTCCTCTTATAACTTGTTACGTTCCTTTTAATTTCCCTGGTTTCTGCAGTTTTCTTTGGGACAGAAAGGCGTCATCTTAATTTTGCACTGGTGTCAAAAACTTGACTGGGGACTGTGGAGAGTTAATCAAGCACTCAAAAGGGTAACTTAAGAGCCTTCACAGATGGCTGTATTTAATCATTGAAATGCCTCTCTGAATTGTGTAGGTAGTCACTAAATTTTGCTTTTGATTTACTACTGAAACAAAAAATCAACAACTCTTAGTTTGTATTTTTCCATCAACCTCCCCCCCAAAAAGCAGTACACAGTAAAGAATTCATTTTTCCTAAAATGAAATTTACTTGCTTTTGCGAGTTTTTTGATCCTGCTTTATTTATTAAACTTCTTCATATTTGAAAAAAAACCCACCAAACCTAAATGAATATGTTGTGTATTTATTTACTATATTTATCAATACCTATTTATGCCAACGTGTGAAATTTTTCTCCAAATTCTTCCCTAATTTCAACCCAGGATTTTCAAATAATTTCTGTTCTCTCAGAGGTACACCTTATGATAGGCTACATTAAGAAAAATTACCACAGTTTTAAACTCATTGCTGTTTTCATTTTCTCATGCAAACGTCATTAGCTTCAGAGGTAATGTTACTCTATCCTATCTCCTATAACTGGAACAATATAAGTGTAACAGTTTAGGATATTGTCACACATGCTACAAAGTTCATGATTTGTGAAAAGAGGTAAAAAGCCAAGGTTTTTTTCCAAGTTATTGCTAAGTTGTCCCCTGTTCTCCCGCTTGCTACTGATGGCTGCAGTTTTGTGCCATGCTGCTGAGCAGGTTACCTGTCTGAGAAAGCTGTCTGTGCTACATGCAGTTCGTTGGAATCCAGCAGCAGGAGACACAGCAGTGGGAGATCCAACTCCCAGGACTGTGCAAGCAGCCAGTGCATCAGCGAGGAGCCATCATTCCTGGAGTTCACAAAAGAAAAAGCACGTCGTTTATTCTGAGGAGTAGTTTAAAGGAAGGTGGGGCTTGTTGCCCTTTGATTTCTCTGCTAAATGCCAGTATTTTTGGTTTGTATAAGTTGTTGCTACCTTCTTCTTGAATTTGCTTTCTACTGGTTTCTTTTTTCTGTGCCAGGGCACAATGAGGGCCAGCTGCTCTCAGAGGGCAGGTGAGCCAAGAGCTGGGGTGACCAGTGCAACCCGTCCCCTTACCCTTGAGCACTATCCCACAGATCCCAATCTCAAGGGGAAAAGCTGGGAAATGGGGCCCTTTGACCGTCCCAGACATGCAAGGGGGTGAACAAGGGCCCGGGCCCAGCCAGGGGCTCCAGCCCTGGAAATGGTGCCAGAGAAAGGACTGGAGATAAGGCCACAGCATGTGTCCAAGGGGTTCATCCAGGAGACCAGTTACCTGCGGTGTGAGGCCAAGGCCAGAGACAGGGTTGGAGACCTGATAGCCCTCAGCTGGGCTGAAAACTTGAAATATGCTGAGAGTGCTGTCCGTCCCATCATCTAGGTCACTGATAAAAATATTGACGGGTATTTGCTTCTTGAGGGATGCCCTTGGTAACGAGCTGTCAACTGACTTTGTACTGCTGATCACTGCCCTTGAGTGCAGCCAAATCTCCACCCATTTTATTGTCCATGTCTTCAGCCCGTATCTCACTAATCTGGATATAGGAACACTATGAGCAAGTGCCAAAGGCCTTGCTAAAGTCATGGTGAAGAACATCCAATGCCACCTCCATCGACTCGGTCCTCTCAGCAGAGAAGGCAATCACTTCATGATAGAAACTGCCACACGAATACAAAACAGTGTAATTACTTGTTTGTTCTGACCAGCATTTCACCGTTGGTCGGATCAGGGCTTTGGCTAAACATTCGTCTTGTGCAATCTCAACTGAAAACTGGTTTATCTTGTCACATATTGGTGTTTTTCCTTCACGCCAGTTGCCTCCCTTACAGAATATTGTTGTATTATACACTTAATGTGCTGCACAAAGAATATGAATGTCCCCTTCTCCAGGTTTTTCAGGTCATCAGTTTTCAGTTATTGTCAGTAATTTGCTGAGGGTATTATCTTGAAAATTCTTTTTCACCAACAAGTTATGTCATTCACTGACTTCTTTTTGTTATCTCAAATTCAGAAAAAAGCTTTTATGACCACATTTTCATACATGTTCATGATCTCTACATATACTAATTTTCATTTATTTGTTCCTTCTTCTTCCCTGGTTGATTAACCTAGGGATGTGATAAAATTTCTGCTTACTCTTTTGGTGACTGAAAATAATACTGAGGAAAAAAAGGTGAAGATGGAGCACTTTACCTGCATGTGTTCTCAAAAGAAATTGTCAGAGCACAGTCCTGTGCAGGAAGCCTTCTGTCTGAGCTTCTGCAAATCAAGTGATAACACTGATATTCATGATCTATTCACAATACAAACGATGTACTTGTGACAGAGTTCAGGGTTTGCACATTTCTAATTCCAATTATCACATTAGAAAACTGCAATTTTATTGATTTGGTTCAAACAATTTGACATTTTATCCTTATTCTGCAAACTTTTAAAAATGTTTATGCTTGTGCCTCAAATGAATAATTATCAGCTGACTGATTTCTTTTGCCTTCCCTTGCCTTTCCACCTATTCCTTTCTCCAGGCGGTTGATTTGCTAGTAGCTCCTCATGGTATGTGCAGTTTCATGGCATGTTCTAATGTAGGCTGTAGAGGATGAGCCAGTCATCTGATCAGCCATTGTAGTTAGCTGTTGGAAACCCCCAAACAGCTGTCTCCAAGTTTGGAATCAGAAAGGACTTCTTTTGGTGATTATATTTTGATGTCTGTCATGGTTTAGCCCCAGCCGGCAACTAAGCACCACGCAGCCGCTTACTCACTCCCCCTCCCACAGTGGGACGGGGGAGAGAATTAGAAAAAAAACCTTGTGGGTTGAGATAAACACAGTTTAATAGGACAGAAAGAAAGAAAGAAA